>NC_071266.1:4521165-4793665 GCF_023375685.1 Ictalurus furcatus
AGTTAAGAAGTTATATAATTATTGCAGTTTTAATAACAAGCACAACTTTTTCAGTGGAAAAATCATGAGTCTGATCACAGTGAATAACAGGAAGAAGGCGTGTTTGAATTTCACACACAACTCCTAAATACCCCATAAAACTTCCATAAAACTTATAAATTCCTCCTGATCTTTGTTAGAAATTACATGAGAACATACAGTAAAATCTGCAGTGTTGATTTAACACATGCAGTGTTTATTCATGTTCAGTTGGACACAAATGAACCCTGAAGTACTTAATTCAACAATCTAGGTGTTAATTCAACACTGGGCATTTTGCTGTGTGAATTTGGAAAAGTAATTAATTATTTTAATGACTTATTCATAATTATAAGTCAGCTTTAAAGAACTACACACTGTCATTTATTTTTCTGTTGTATAAATTAAAGAACTAAAAGAAAATAAGAGGTAACAAGAAAGATGAGTTCTTAAACATCCAAGAATGATACAAATAAAATGTACAAGAAAAAAAGACTGAATGTAATATGAGCGTATACTAATAATAATAATATTAGTAATAATAATAATAATAACAATTGTTACTATTATTATTACTGTGGTTGGTGTTGTTTGGTAAACATTCAGAAATGACAATAATGCATGTATCAGTGAAATAAATAAACAAATAAATAAATGCATAAATAAAGCTGTATAGATAGTACATTTATGGCATGCAAAATTATTGTCTATTTGATAAAGACCTAGAAAGACCAAAAAATAAAATTACAGATACATTCAGACATGCATACCTTTAAATAAAATTTAAATAAATAAAGCAAACAAACAAGCAAAAAAGTCCTAAAAAGACAAAAATATATATATATTTTTTAATTAAAAAGTCCAGTAAAATGCAATACAAACTTATGTTTATGTAGTAGTAGTAATAGTAGTAGCTAAACACAAACAATATTTTCATTTAAATAAATAAATCACGAAAAAAATAAAAAAAAATAAATAAAATAACATACACGGTGTGTAAAATTATTGTCCATTTTTATTCATCTAGAAGCACACAAAAAATATACAAATAAATGATAATTCAGTAAGAACAAGGAGGATTCCTTCAACAACCTGGAAGTACTGTTTGTCAATGTAGTAAAAGGGAAAAAAAAAACACAATAAAATGCAATCAAAACGTACATTTATTGAGTGTTATTGTTATTGAAACATTCAAAAAAGCTAGATCGCCTAAATTTAAACCAACAAACAAAGTGTGGAAAATTCAGTACAAAATGCAGTACGAAACCTACATTTATGAGGTATATACACTGAAACATGTAAAGTAAATAATAATAATAATACATAAAGAGCTACAAATAAATTCAGACACGTACATTTATAATTCAACAGTCAATTAGTATATTATTTTCTGCGTGAGTATCAGCGTGATGCCTCAGCTTCTCATCCATACAGGCAACTTGTAACATTTAGTCATGAGCTAACATTGATATTCATGTTTGTATCGGGAATTTGTCGGAAACTTGGTTAACCTTCAGGTGACATAATGCACTTATTCTGTGTAAAATATGCATCAGGAAGATTTATTGTCTATCAGTAAATGGGCTACAATGTTTAACAATAAGCCACCTTTGTGCGCTGTTTCTCCCCTTTTTCACTCGTCAAAGTTACAATCTAAAATCAGAATAATCCATCATGTTGGCATATGAAGAATTATGAAATGCGAACGCAGACTATGTACTCTTCAAAGAGAAGTAAAACCGGCAGTTAACAAAGTCGTTTTAAAGTCAAGATTAGGAGGTTTGCATTAAAAACAAACAAACAAACAAACAAACAAACAAACAAACAGTTTAAGTGGAAAATAAAAGGAACACGTGTTTATGATCCCCTCCATCCAAGAGTCATTTCGACTCTTTGTGAGTGAAAATTCTAAATCAGACATGCTGGAACATGTGTAGCACCGTGCGAGAAAGAAGACGAGGAAAAACTCGGACAGTGTAAATAGCAAAGTTTAGGTACAGTGCTATTTATTTATTTATTTATTTTTAAGTGTGTGTGTGTGTGGGGGGGTCTTTATCTGTTTTTTTTTTTTTTGAAGATAGTGACAGATTTGCTGTAAGGATTGAAGTTGGAAGTTCATTCCACCACTGAGGAACAGTCAGTTTGAAGGTTCTCTAAAGGGACCTCGTGCCTCGCTGAGTAGGCACTACTAGGCGTCAGTCATTAACTGATCACAGGTTGTGGGAGGGAACATAAACCTCAAGGAGAGTGTTGAGGTAGGGGGGTGCTGTTCCAGTCAAGGCCTTGAATTTGATGCTGGAAGTGACGAGAAGCCAGTGGAGAGAGATGAAGAGGGGTGTGACATTTTACAATGTAAATTGCTTGACTTGAATTGGTACATTTTTTTTTTCTTTAATGCAGAAGTTTACATTGATCCGACAGACAAATAGACAGTTTTAGTCCCAGTCCCTGAATCTCTATCTCTGAGTTGCATTTACACCTGAACATGTGCCAGCAAGATATTCCCAGAGGATGTAAATCGGTATTAGGGCTCTATTAGTATTAATATTGTTCATATTACTAATAATTAACAGGACGATCATATTTGTTCAATCTTTTGAAATGTTGCAGTTCTTTAAAAATGTCCTGGGTCACTGCGGTTTCCATTACTGAGTGGTGAACAGAACAGAAGGGCTGTAAGAGGACAGAAGTACGGGCGCAGAGGACAGGAGGGAGTGGCTGACCCTGATGCCCTGACGGAGTTGGTCACAGCGTGCGGTGAGTGCTATGTTGTGTAGCTTATCATCGATGGAGATGGAGTGCTACAGCAGGAGACTGCTTCATGCTGGGTGGAAGAAAATTATGATGGAGCCGGCTGAGTAGAAATATTGTAGCAATACAGAGAGACAAGAGATCAAGAGACCCAGATGTGCATGTGCCGAGAACAACCTGTCTCTCCTGGATCTTGGAGGAATAACATGGTCAAAAACTCAGAGTTTACTGCCATAAACTCATAGTTTTATTATATTAGTGCTTTTTTTATGCTTTTATCTTTATTATTTATTGGCTTAGTGGTTAGCATGTTTGCTTCACATCTCCGGGATTGGGGGCACTGTGTGCACAGAGCATGCATGTTCTCCTCGTGCTTCAGGGGTTTCCTCTGGGTACTTTGGTTTCCTCCCCAATCCAAAGATATGCGCTGTAGGCTGATTGGCATTTCCAGATTGTCCGTAGTGCGTGAATGTGTGTGTAATTGTGCTCTGTGATGGGTTGGCACCCTGATCAGTGTGTCCCCTGCCTTGTGCCCTGAGTTCCCTGGGATAGGCTGCGGGCTCCATGCGATTCTGTGTAGGGTAAGCGGTATGGAAAATGGTTGGATCCCAGTTCCGATGCACACCTCTACCCTCAACCAGATGCCCTGTGCAACTTTCTGGCAAACTTTCTTTGGAAAACAAGTGTACCTCCTACAGTATTACACTTAGAACATATCTGTTCATTGCGAATAATATATTCGTATTTGGTTTCATTGCTATTATTTACTGAAAGCAGTAGAGATAAGAACACATTATACACACATAGATATATCCAGTAGATGACTGTTAGCAGTTATTAGATGACACCATAGTCATTTTTAATCGAATTAAGTATACACTAAATCACAACAAACAACCCGGTGTTTAACTATATCACTTCCTTTCTGACACTAGGGGCATAGTTTGTGGGGATAATTGGGGTAAACCCCAATACTCAAATCTAGCAATTACAACACCCCCCCCCCCCCCCCCCCCGCCAATATATATATACGTGTATATATATATATATATATATATATCATGGTCACATGATAAATATGTAGAATTGATTTATTTTGTAACTACATTTTTGGTCCCGAATGAAATGTAAGTTTGTCATAATAAATCAGACAAAAATGCTTAAGTCCCCTTCCATTGCACAAATTGGTAATGCCTAATTTTCCTTCGTCCTTTCACCAACACAGCGCTGACTGAGTGCTTTATGACTGCTGTTTGACGGAGGAGCAGCTGTGATAATAAAAGGAAACACTTCCCAGCAGAGTATTTTGTATTGCTGGTCAAAGAGGGACAGCAAAAAGAATAAAATATGCACTGAGAAGCCAAAGAAGGTATGATATCAATGTGTAATCTAGCTAACAAAACTCCACATATATTGTAGCTAGCTAGCTTCATTGCAGGTCAGCCATAACTATCAATATAACAAGTCAGCGAAAACAGCCTTCTGTTATGTTAGTTCGTTTGTATAGTTCCCGTAATTATCAACAACATGATTGTTCACATTGGAAGTCTTATAGTTAAGTAATATCACATGAGCAAGAGTTTCGGTTTTCCCAAACATAATGTTAAGTTACATACAATACACAATATTGTCTGTTCTTGCTATTTCACCAAAGAAAATAGTTCCAAACAAAGCCACGACAGATCCGTCGTGTTTCTCCGAGCAACACGCCGTGGTGTTTGTTACATTCCTTAATTAATCTGCGTTTTTGAACGAATCAGCTGAATGAACGATTCAAGTGACTCACTCATTAAGACAGCGACTTGAACTGTATAATCATATTCACTGTCCTGTGAATATGCGTAAGTTCTGTGAGTGTGTGTTTCACTTTCAAAAGGATTACAGTGGCTTGCAAAAGACAGACAGATAGATAGATAGATAGATAGATAGATAGATAGATAGATAGATAAGCAGAGATAAATTATAACAAAGCTGAATGTATTTATTATTTTTTTTATAAAAAAAAAAAATCAGGAAGCCTACCCACTGTCCAAACCAAATCTACGCCCTTGCGAAGTGAAAGCTGCTGAAAATATAACATGCATAGTATATTAGAGGAATATTAGAGGAAAAAGCTGTGGGTAATATCTTGAAAGACTGGAAAGTCTCTGTAAAATTCATGATGTCATCATTTTATCTAACATATATGGATGAATCTTTTGCCAGAAGGATAATAAATATTTTTAACCTGATTTAGACCTTATTTTAATGTCAAATGCATGTGATCGATTCTCACAATGAATGATGTTGTGTGTGTGTGTGTGTGTGTGTGTGAGTGTGTGTGTCTTTGTGTTCATCTATTCATCCATGACCGTGAATGACCAAGTGCGTGTGTTTGTTTGTGTGCTTCTGGGTGTGAAACCTTTGGCTTTGGGTGGTGTCCAGAGGTTAAAGGTTGAGCCCTTGGCCGCTCACCCCCCGACCCAAACCCTTTAGCCCCCACCCCCCCACTACCCACCCACCCACCCATCATGGTGTGATGGTGAAGTGCACGCTACTTTGCCATGGCAACAACCTCAAATTCCGTTAGCCAAACAAAACTGGCAGCAAGCCACACTCTAGTCTGACTTAAAGATAACCTCCTCCAAATAATAGGAAAAAATAACATTTTTTTTTATAATATAATATTTTTACAAATATTTTGGATTGACATGTTAGACAGCTCTCTCCACCACCACCATCAAAACACCAACTGAGGAAATATCTTTTAGATGAGTGTTGTTCATCTCTCCAGTACTGTTCCAGAGATTGACTGAAAATGTATACCAAGATATAGAAGATCAAATGCTTCAGAGGCTGTAAGAGGTGAAATTTTGAGGGGGATACTGATTATAAAATGTTATTTGTTTTGATTTTTGTTTCCTTGAAAAAAAATGATAAATATGGGCTTTGGAATTCATAATTGAATTCGTTCTGTGTTCATTCTGCAAGCTCAGTGGATAGTCTTTTAAAATTCCGCCCTGCTCAGAAGATAGGAGATGAGAAACCCCGGGGTGGCTGCCGATTACTGAGCCGTGCTGGGCTTCCCATGAAATGATTGTTTCCAGCATGTTGTTGCTTGCACAAATACACACACACACACACACACACACACACACAATTGCCTTAAGACCTCCTCTTGCCCCTCTTGCCCCTGCTTTATGTGCAAGACAAATTTAACATCTTTGATTCCACATTTTAGTTGCTTTGTCCTGACATGTCCGAGATGCCATCCTGGCCTTGTTCCCTAAAACTGTGTTCATTGTTCAGCATTACCATTACAGAGTTACGTTTCTCTCTGCATTGGCCTGGATTAGATCTTTGTGTCCCTCAAGGTGGCCTAGATGCATGGAAAGCATGAGGACTCTTATTCAAAAAAAAAAAAAAAATGTATCTTGTTAACCTATTAATCAGTCCATATAGGATTTCTGAGATTTTTCGCGATTGTTGCGGCTAAAAATGCTTTATTTTGCTGCAGCTACTTGAATTGGCTAAATTGCAATTGCACAAAATTGTTTTTCATGCTCTTCCACAGTGATGTTTGTTGGTAAATAAGACCTTTCTAGCTGCACTCAAGTTCGACTCACGTGACTCGAAGAGGGCTTGGCTAAATGTGCATCGTGACGACATCACATGATGCTTCTTGGCCCAAATCTGCGGAAAATCAGCGGTGATTTTGAAAAATTGCAAGCTCCTCGGAATATTGCAGAGTTCACTTGATTTTGCATTCAGGTCTGTGATCGCAAAATTGCAAAATCCTGGAGGGAATGATTATGGAGGACTAGAGGATCAAGCAGCCAGTCGTGCATCGTCATAATGGGACTAAGTATCAGGTGTCATACTGGAGTAACCACTGGGATGATTAAAGGCATGAATCTCTTAACGTTCAGTGTTGTGCCTATAATGGACTAATATGTGACTATAAGAAAATAATGGTAATGCCACTTTATGAGCGCTGATAAGGTCTTAAGCCTAGTTTAGCTAATTAGAAGCAGACTTAGGGCTAACAGACCCCCTCTGTGAGTCAGACCTATTGTATGCAGCGTGGGAATGGGGGTCAGAGGGTAAGTCTGAAATTAGTCGGGCATGATAGGGTGCTTCTGACCTGCACAGGTGCTCCCACTTTTTCTCGCTTCTCTACTTCCTGTTTCGGAGGCTGCCTCCCTCTGGGCTCAACAGAGAGGTCACGAGACAAGGAAGGAGGGCAAGCGCTTATTGGTTGCGAATCACCTAAGAGGAAGCAGGAAGATTTTGTTGGATGTTCCACAGAGGAAAAAGTTCCCTAACATGACTGAAACACACATGCAACTGACAGGGGTGAAAACTTTGTTCGGGCAAACAAATGATTAAAATGATTCCCACCCCCCTCTGGTGTTTTGGGTGGCTCAGAGCTTGGTTATGGTTCTGTAGCCTTGTTCTCTGCAGCTCCCCACTGCTCTGCCTGTCATGTGCAATTAAACATTTGGCCTCCACAATTACTCAGCAGCACATACACACCAACGTTCAGCCCTGCATATGCACTTCAAAGCCACAGCGTTCCCCCAAAAGTCCCAAAGTACTGACAGCAGCAGAGGAGTTGCCTGGAGGGTGGAAAGGAGTGAGAGTGAAGCAGGGAGGGGGAGTACAGAGGGTACTCGCTGCCAGGTTTGGATGGAGTGATTAAAAAAATGTGGAGGGTGGGGAGGAAGCAGTGGATGATGAGGGCAGTCTGACTGTAGTGATGTCAGCAGGGTCTTGAGAGGAGCCACATGGCGGAGGAGAGAGAGGCATCTCGACATCAAAACAATCTTTAAACTGTCACAGGCCTCCTGAGGGCCTCACACATACACACAGGCACATGTGCTTGTACTCACACGCACATGCATACATGTATAAGCACACACGCCGGCTAATTTGATTCACTGTCTATGCTTTCTGAATTTATGCACATGCATATAAAAACATCTGACACTGTACGGCAATGGGTTGCAAGGTCTTTAATTGGACGTGTCTCCCTGGTTTCAATAAAAAAAAAAAAATAATAAAAAGTTAATTCAACCTGAAACAGTGTTTTAAGAAAGTTTGTGCTCCCTGCTATTTATATTTGCATTTGTATTTGTTTGGCAGCTCTTAGAAATGTCTCTGCCAAAAACACTGCTGCAAAGTTGTTGTTTTTTTTAACTTGTCAGATTATTAACATGAATATTTTCATAATATTTTTTGTCTATATTGTGAAGCATGACAAGCTGTGTATTGTGCCCTGCGATGGACTGGCACCCTGTCCAGGGTGTACCCCGCCTCGTGCCCGATGCTTCCTGGGATAGGCTCCAGGTTCCCCCGTGACCCTGAAAAGGAGTAAGATGGATGGATGGATGGATGGATGGATGGACAAGCTGTGTTTATATCTACTATAATTTAAGTCCTAACAGGAACGAACTTGCTTGTGCAGATCTTCCTCAACATTTAACATAACTATAAATGAATGACTGAATGAACGAATGGGATAAGAGGAATAAAACACCTGGGAATGTACTGTTATTGTAAAATAATCAATCTCAGGGGGTTTGGGCTGCATCACATCACCCTACCATTGATTATTTTCCTATAACACCATGCCCCATCATGTTTCATTCTTACATACCTGCTGAAACAAACAAACAAACAAAAAAAACACTAGAAATCCTCATAGAATTTGTAATGGTTTTAATGCTTATAATGGGAATTGTATTGGGCTTAATGGAAGCTGTAATGGTCGCTATGGTAATTTGTTGTCTTCTATTGGTGGCATGTTATGTCTAGTGGATACCATTAAGGACCAATAATGAGAATGGTAATGGTTTTAATGGTTAGCTGATGGTATATAATGGTATTTGTAGTGGACACCATTAGAATTTGAGTGATGGTTTCTATTGTTTGTTTGTTTTTTTCTTCAGGGATACCTTTAAATCCTTACTTGCTTAGTTATTTTAGATTATGTTTAGCGTTAGTATAAACTTGTTAGGTAATTAGTTGCACTGCTATGGTATGTATGTATGTAGAGAAGCTGAAACAGCTGAATAACTTCTCCATCCTGTAAACTTCAAGCATAACACGTGACAGTTCAATAGCGAGATATGCTTGTTAATTATACGCACTGCATATTTACATACATGTAATCCTAATGTTCGAAACTATTTTTTTTTATTTATTTGTGAGTTATGTGATTATTTTGTGAGCAATTATAATGCAGGAGGAAATGCACTGAAATAATAATAATTACAAACATGGCATGTATTGAGGTTAATTAGAAGAATTATTACAAGATAATTCAAAATCAGTGGTCAGAGACACAAAAACAATTATGTACCATAGCCGGAATAATCAAAAGGCCCCCAAACCATCCTCAATTTTCCAATGGTTACCATGTGGCACAACAGACCCTGTTTGCTCGAGTTCAAATCCCTACAATGCTACAGGGAGCAAAACTGGCTGTGCTGTCTGAGTGGGAGGGATGCAATGTCTCTTTTCCCCTGTCAATCACAGCAACATCAGCCAATCACGGGCATCTGTGAACTCTGTAAAAAATAAAGAAAAGAAAGAAAAGGTTAAAGTATTGAATACTTTCCTACCATGAAGATCTACTGACATGTACATACAGTATAAATACATATATAGTACGTGACACTTTCCCGTGCCGTGTGTGTGTGTGTGTGTGTGTGTGTTTGTGTGCATGGGTATGCATGCAGGTGACATCATCAGGTCTGGTTAATACTTCAGCATCTGCATATTTGCAAACACGTGAGGGTGTTGTGTATGGGCGGTCACGTAGGTGTCTGCCTTCAAACTTCTGAATAATGTAATGTGAACTAAATGAAAGTGTCATGAAATGAAGAAGTGGATCAATAGTACTTCCTTCCACCTTCTTAATCACTGATACTATGATATTAGGTAGTAAAGTAAACCAGAGAGGGAATAGTTTACCATCCATCCATCCATCCATCTTCAACCGCTTACTCCTTTTCAGGGTTGCGGGGAACCTGGAGCCTATCCCAGGGAGCATCGGGCACAAGGCGGGGTACACCCTGGACAGGGTGCCAATCCATCGCAGGGCACAATCACATACACACTCACACACCCATTCATACACTACGGACACTTTAGACACGCCAATCAGCCTACCATGCATGTCTTTGGACTGGGGGAGGAAACCGGAGTACCCGGAGGAAACCCCCGCAGCACGGGGAGAACATGCAAACTGCGGGAATAGTTTACATTTTTTTATAATTATTATTTTCTCCAAAGAATAAGACAAGTCAATGGCGAGTGTGGATATTATGTTAATTATATCTAATAGGTGTGAGCATGCGTTTCATGTCCACAGTGACATGAGGAGCTGCAGCTCGACTTTCTCTCTTTCTCTCTCTCTCTCAACATCAACACTTTTCACATGCTTCTTGATTATTATAGCACTGTATCACAGTGATGCCAGGTTTTCCATTAGATCTCTATTGAATGATGTTGACAACATCTCATCACATCTCAACACGTGAGCCTGTCAGAAATCAGCCTTGAGAGTAGGATCAGAGAGTAAAAACGTAAACATGACAACCACCCGAGTCCCAAGTTTAATGAAAATGAAAACGACTTTTTAAAATGAATTCTATTCAGATGTGTTTAGACGTTTTAATGGTGATTACATTTTATTCTTACACAAAAATATATACAGTACAGTGCAAAAGTTTTAGGCACCCTATTCTTTTAGTACAAACTTTGCTATAGATTTTTTTTTATTTATTTTACTTTTCCAGCACAAAATTAAATGTTACAGAAATATTTTTGTATGTCAGTAAAGAAAGCAGCATATTACGTAAAAGACACTTTTCAGACAAAAAAAAAAAAAAACAGAGTGAAGGCTGCTGGGTTTTGCTGCAAAAATAAGAAGTGCGACAGTCAAAGTCTCCAGAAGAACAGTGGCTGGTTCTGCAAGATGCTCAATAAAACTCAGTGCTCAATAAAACAGCTCATTTCTTTATAAAACTGCACAAATTGTACCGTAGACTACTATTTTATTATTTATTTTTTTTGTCACACTAAATATTGACTTTGTTTCATTTACTACTGTTTACTGCTTTTTACGGAATGGTTTTTTTTTTGTTTTTTGGGGTTTTTTTTTTTTTTTTTTTTTGTTTTTTTAATGTACAAACATTTAATTTCATTTTCTTTGCTCGACAGCATTTCTTTGCATGTACCTAAAACTTTTGCACAGTGCTGTATATCCTGCTGAAAAAAAAAATAAAAATAAATAAATAAATAAATAAATAAAATAGAAACCTTCAAAGAATTTAATGCTTATAATGGGAATTGTATTGGTTTTAATGGAAACTATAATGGCCCCTGTGGATTTCTACTGGTAATGTGTTGCCTTCTATTGGTGGTATGTTATGTCTAATGGATACCATTAAGTACCAGTAATGGTAATTGCAATAGTTTGTAGTGGTATTTGTAGTGGAAACCATTAGAATTTTTATGATGGTTTCTATTGTTTGTTTGTTTTTTCAGCATGGTATCTTTGTAGGAATAGAAATGTATATATACAGTGAATTGCATTCAGCTCTGTTTTGGTGTCACTGTTTTTCTGTGGCTAAATATGAAAAGTTTATATACTGTACATGGCAATTATGCGGTAAAGCTCGAGATAAAGCACACGTCTATTTTTTTTTATTTATTTTTTTATTCAACCAATTTAATGTAAAATTCTTTCACTGAATGTTAGTACCCAGTATAAATACATTAATAATTTCAACCAATATAATTAGGTCCAAGAGCTGATGATGGAGATTGTTTGCTTTGTGAGAATTTGGCCGCAGGTCAAATCTTATTGATGACCCTTCCACTACAGGCTTGGACTGAGCATGCCATGAAGTACTCCTGCTTTTAGCAGTTTGGCTTTTAATGCAAATTATAATACTGTGTATATAATAATAGGTCTACAAAAACAAAAAAAAATCTAATCAAATAAAAATAGAAACGAGCAAAGCAATGCCTCAAGATATGTAATCCTTCCTTCAAAAACACCCCAGTGTCTCACTGTCACTCTATTGAAGCTCATGCTATTCATATATTCCTGTTCTCATTTTACTGCGGCACACAGAAAAGTGTCAAGCCTTATAAAGATCCATTAAATGTGACAGGAAGAGATTTTTTTCACAGAGCCAAATCCATGTAGAAAGGGAACGACTACTTTATCCTAGTAGAAAGTAGAGAGAGAAAGGGGATCTTTGTATTGGCTGTGACAGCTAAGGAAGTGCCGGGAGTACAAACACACTTCCTCTGGAGTCCTTGAACAATAGGAGTTTAGAAGAGGACTCCTCTTGCCAGGCCCTTGTCAGTGCTGAATGCAACATTCTCGCCGCAGAGCCGTTGGCAGAAGCACCTGCCCACCAGGCTTTTTAACGACGCCAGGCCTCTTGTGTGCCACAGAGGTGCCCGTGTCCTTGTCCCTTTATTTAGCAGCCCACTCTGGAGGGGCTATTGTACTGCACAGCAGCGGCACTGCCAGCCGCCAAGCCAGCTGGCGCACGCCAACAACCAACAATATGCAATGCCGCTCACAATAGCCAGCTCAGGACATGGAATTGTTAGTGCACATTCATGCTAGGCTCCCTCTATTGCGGTGGAGCATATCAACGGAAAAACACACACACACACACACACGCGCGCACACGCGCACACACACACAACTAGGACTGTGTAGATAATCAATTACTGTATGTGATATTGTAATTGCTGACACTAATTTTAACAAGCCAAGGAAATGCGACTTGACAGGACAGATACAACATAACATTTGCTAGCTGGTTATTTAGCTAGCCACAGTATGTTAATCAAATCAAGGAATACCATTTTTTAAAAAGTTGAAATTGTGTTTTCACATATCATTCAAATATCTATATTGAATTTGTAGTGATGCATTACATGAACACAATACTACGAGCTGCTGAAAAGAGAATGTGTTTGCAGATTACAATTTCATGACCAAATTTAGCATCGTGTGGCCACATTAACTTGTGTGCACAATCAACTCGTGTGCAACCCTCAGTAGTAGATACCAGTAGTAGGTCGGGGGTTCGAGTCCCGCCGTGGCCCTGTGGGTGCGGAGTTTGCATGTTCTCCCCGTGCTGCGGGGGTTTCCTCCGGGTACTCTGCTTTCCTTCCCCCAGTCCAAAGACATGCATGGTAGACTGATTGTCACGTCCAAAGTGTCTGTAGTGTATGAATGGGTGTGTGAATGTGTATGTGATTGGCACCCTGTCCAGGGTGTACCCTGCCCTGCACCCCTGCTCCCTGGGATAGGCTCCAGGCTCCCTGCAACCCAGTAGGATAAGCAGTATAGAAAATGGATGGATAGATGTACATAAACTCAGCAAAAAAAGAAACGTCCTCTCACCTTCAACTGCTTTTATTTCCAGCAAATTTCTTAACATGTGTAAATATTTGTATTAAAATAATAATAATAAAAAAACAACAACGGAGACAAACTGAACAAGTTTCACAGACATTTGACGAACAGAAATGGAGAAAGAGATGGGGGGGGGGCATTCCTGGTGTGTCCTCCAACTGCTTTAAGTACTACAGTGCATCTCATCCTCATGGACTGCACCAGATTTGTCAGTTCTTGCTGTGAGATGTTACCCCACTCTTCCTCCAAGGCATTTGCAAGTTCTTCGTCTTCGTCGTGATCACGTCTGGGGGTACAAATGGTTACACGTGGTTTTCCACTGCAAAGATGACCACTTCCTGTCTCCCTGTAGCACTGTCTTGGGCATCTTACATTGCGGACATTACAGTTCATTGATCTGGCCACATCTGAAGTCCTCATGCCTCCCTGCAGCAGGCCTATGGCATGTTCACGCAGGTGATCAAGCACTCTAAGCATCTTTCTTCTGGTGTGGATTTTGTAATGTGTAATGTGCAGTCCCTACACAGGTACATTTACATTTACATTTATTCATTTAGCAGACGCTTTTATCCAAAGCAACTTACAAATGAGGAAATACAAGCAAAATGATATATCAAGCGGAGAACAATACAAGCGGTGCAACCCATACACGATTATTTTAATTGCGTTCTAGAAAAGCAAAGTCCGCAGAGTAGAGGTGTAAATGCCAAAATTGTTTTTTTTTCTGTTTTTTGTTTTTTTTAAAAAAGGATAATGTGGGGTTGGCGTTTTAGGGGTTAGTTAAGTGTTGACGGAAGAGGTGGGTCTTTAGCTGTTTTTTGAAGATGGTGAGAGATTCTGCGGTCCGGATTGAGGTTGGAAGTTCATTCCACCACTGAGGAACAGTTAGTGTGAAGTTTCTGGAAAGGGACCTTGAGCTACGCTGAGTAGGCACTATTAAGCGTCGGTCATTAATCGATCGCAGATTGCACGAGGGAATGTAAGCCTTCAGGAGAGTGTTGTAGTAGGGGGGTGCTGTTCTAGACAAGGTCTTGTACGTGAGCTTCAAGGCGTTGAATTTGATGCGGGCGGCTACAGGAAGCCAGTGGAGGGAGATTAAGAAGGGTGTGACACGGGTCCTTTTGGGCTGGTTGATGACAAGGTGTGCTGCTGCATTCTGAATCATCTGAAGGGGTTTGATGGAGCTGGCTGGGAGGCCTGAGAGTAGTGCATTGCAGTAGTCCAGTAGTTTTGTAGCCTGTTCGGTGAGATAGGGTCTGGTTTTCTTGATGTTGTACAGAATGAACCTACAGGACCATGCAGTTGTTGAAATGTGGTCTGTGAAGGTCAAGCTGTTATCAAAAGTCACCCCAAGGTTCCTGGATGTCCTGGTTGGCTTGAGTGTGGTTGAGCCGAGCTGTACAGTGAGGTTGTGGTTGATTGAGGGGCAGGTTGGGATGACGAGAAGCTCAGATTTTGCCAAGTTGAGCTTAAGGTGGTGTTCCCTCGATCCAGTCCAAGATGTCAGACAGGCAAGCAGAGGTACAGCTGTTCCTGACATGTTATCACACCTATTAGTCCATTTAACTCAGAGTGCAAATTGATACTTTTGGTTCATTTGCTCTTTGGGTTGGTTTTGTTTCACAATGCACATAATTTAACCAGGCAAAAAATAACATCACACCAAAAAAAAAAAAAAAAAAACAAAACAAAACAACGCTGGCTGAAAAGATCCCCGTAAAATACGACGGAAAAAAGGTGAACAAACGGTTCAAAAACCAAGTGTGTATAGAAATCTCAAAATACACGGAATACTGATAACACACTGCAGGTGGTAAAGAAATGATTTTATAATTATAGCGTATATACTTTTGTGTATAATAAACATTTCGCATATCGAATCTGCTGTTTATTTTCTATTTTGTTTGTTCAAATATCCAGAACATGCATTTCTTCAGCTCTACAGCGCTGTGCTGTGGCTCATGGCTCAGTTTAGCAGTTCAGATCTACAAAAAATAAATAAAATAAATTGCATGTAATCGAAAATACTTGGCATATTTGGTTCAGGTTCAGGATTGAATGACTTTCTCACTTTTCTCATGATATATAGTTCAAATGGAACCAGATTGAGACCACCTCGCTCAGATCACCTCATACCAGTTATTTTGGTGTCACTGCTGTATTCTCACCTGGATTAGAATGCTGCATATGTGAAACCATACTTAGACACTGTATCACTAGGAGTCCTTCAAACCACCTAAGAAATTCCTCTTACAGCGAGAGTCATGTAATCAGTACTGGATCCAAACAGGCCAAGCAGGGCTGTGTAAGATGATTGGCCATAGCCTTTTCCCTCCTGTAAAACAGCGGCCATGTGCTCAAGGTGCCATGCCAAGAGAGCATGTCACATCGCATCACAGTTGCCGATGAATATTCATTACAGAGTTACGTGCTACTTTCTCTCTCTCTGCCTCTCTCTGTCTGTCTCTCTGTCACTCACTCTCTCTCCTCATCTTTCTATTTCTCTCACCTTTTTCTTTGACAGATCTCACTGGCACTGGACACATGACAGGCGTCGTAGTCGTAGATCACGTGCTCATGTGTTGGGTTTGGGCCTTATTGGTGATCACACGGAGTGCTACATTTGCACATGCATTCAGTCTAGTGTCCTTGCAAACATGGAATAATCGGTTCACTGTCCTCACCGTCTTTCTACTGATTGTGTGTGGCCTGTATTTACTGTGTCCCTGGTGGGATCGTCTTCATGGGCCAAGATCCAATATTTGTTGAACTGGCTCTCAATACCGATAAATACCAAGGCAATGACTGTATTTAAAGAGCACTCCCACTGCTCTTCCCATCTTCCTCACCTTCTTGCTCCTCCTGTTCCTTTGCGTCTCCTTGGCTTTGTTTCTGCTATCTCAGCATCTGCTGTCAGCTTTGAAGCTCTGCAACAAAATGAATTATTCCTATAATCAAACTTGTGTTCACTTAATAATATAGAAGTGTTTCTTAGAAACTTCTTCTTAGACATTTCTAAGTGAGTGGGTGAGTTAGTGAGTGGCACATGTTCATTAACATTATGTTGTTTTAATATAATGTAAAAAAAATAATAATAATAATTAATTGTTCTTATTATAAATAAATTGATAGTTATATAGATTTATAGTATTTCCATACCTACATGAGACATTTGAAGACCTTAAGATGGGCAAGGATGAGATCTGCAGTCTTTTGCAAGTGAAGGCTTCCAGAGTCTGACCAAACAGTGGCTGTTACATGTGGAATTATTTTTATTTGTATCCCATTCTGGCCCTCTCTGAAGGAATTGTGACCAATCCCAGCCGCTCCAGCAGAAAGTTTGACCAATTCCACCTGCTCCTGCAAAAAGTTTAACCAATCCCATTCGCACCCACAGAAAGTTTGATCAATCCTGCTCAATCCCATGTAAAGTTTGACCAATCCCACTCGCATCCAGAAAGTTTTACCAAACCCACCCACTCCCACATAAAGTTTACCCAATCCCACCCACTTCCACATAATTATTCACCAATCCCACTCGCACCCACAGAAAGTTTGATCAAACCTGCTCAATCCCACGTAAAGTTTGACCAATCCCACTCACATCCAGAAAGTTTCACCAGTCCCACCCACTTCCACAGAAGGTTTCAGCAATCCCTTCTGCACCCATAGAAAGTTTGACCAGTTCCCCATCATCCTGCAGAAAGTTTGACCAATCCAATTCTCTCCTGCAGAGTGTTCGACCAACTCCACGCACTCCTGCATTAAGTTTGACTAATCCCACCTGCTCCAGAATAAAGTTTGACCAATCCAGCTCCTGCAGTAATTATTGTCTGCATCTACCTGTGATATTTTTTTCTTCTAATGAACATAGTTAATTCTATTTTTCAAAATGTAAGCAAATCATTCATTTAAAGCCCAATGACACTGACCAGGATGAAGACATTCTTGAAGACGAATGATTGAAACCAGTAAATGCACACCCTGCACCACTTTTTTTTTAACACCTATCACCAATGTGAAAAACTAATTGCCCCCTTAAACTTAAAATCTGTTTGTGCCACCTTTAGCAGCATTAACTGCAACCAAATACTTTAGATAACTGGAAATCAATCTTTCGCTTACTTCTAGGACCATAACTTACTCCTAAGTCCAGGACTTACTCCTGGATAATTGCTGCATAATCCAGTTGTGCTTTAATTTCAATTTATGGACTGAAGACTGGACATTCTCCTTTAGGATTTTCTGGTAGAGAGCAGAATTCGTGTTTCCCTCAACTATTGCAAGTTGCCCAGGCCCTGAAGCAGCAAAGCATCCTCACACCATCACACTTCCACCACCATGCTTGACCATAGGTATGATGTTCTTTTTGTGGAATTCTGTGTTTGGTTTTCGCCAGATGTAACAGGACCCCTGTGTTCCAAACAGTTTCACTTTCGACTCATCAATCCACAGAACATTCTTCCAAAAGGTTTGAGGATCATCAAGGTGTGTTTTGGCAAAATTCAGATGAGTCTTAATGTTCTTCTGCCACTCTTCCATTGATGCCATTTTTGTCCAGTGTCTTTCTGTTAGTGGAGTTATGAACAGTGACCTTTACTGGTGCATGAGAGGCCTGTAGTTCCTTTGATGTTGTCCTTGGGTGTTTTGTGACTTCCTGGATGAGTAGTTGCTGTGCTCTTGGAGGAATTTTGGAAGGTCGGCCACTTCTCGGAAGGTTCACTACTGTGCCTAGTTTTTCCATTTGGAGATAATGGCTCTCACTGTGGTTCATTATAGTTCGAGCCTTTGAAATAGCTTTGTAACCCTTCCCCAAATGATGTATTTCAATCACCTTCTTCCTCATCATTTCTGGAATTTCATTCAACATTGGCATAGTGTGTTACTGGATAAGACATTTTAACCAACTTCATGCTGTTGAAAAAGTTCTATTTTGTGTTGAATTGGTTGAACACGGTTTGCAGTAATCAGGTCTGGTTTCATCTACTCCAGCTGAACCCCATTATGAATGCAGGATCATAGATTTGGGGAATTAGTAGCTACAGGGGCAAATACATTTTCACACAGACCCAGTTGGTATTGGATAACTTTTTTGCTTCATTAAATAACATTATCATTTAAAAACTGCATTTTGTGTTTCCTCGGGTTGCCTTTGTTTTAATTTCAGAAACAATTTTGTATGAGATCTACACAAAAACAGAAGAAATCAGGATGGTGCAAATACTTATTCACAGCACTATATAAGTGTGAAAATGCCTTTACTTGAATTAGCACTTCCTATTCACTTCCTTCAATGAATCATCAAAATATACTTAGACTAATGACATTACTAAACTGAAACACACACAAATTGCCAGTTAGTACGTAGTACCATGATTATACTGGCATGAGCAAGAAGTGTAATGTAATAATGTGTTTCTAAAAGGTGCTGGAGAGCCAAAAATTGAAGACTTTCACTGACACTCATCGGATGTGACAGCTTGATGAATTACAGTGAGCAAGAGAATTAGCATGCAGATAATCAGGCTGTCTAAACAGGAGAGGAATATTATGTTTTGAAAGTGTTTAAAACTTCCTTTAAAGGAAGCTTGTTAATGGCTCATAAGACTGTCCCCTGAGACCACATTACCCAGGAGGAAGCTCTGTGTTTGCAGAGGGCCAGTACTCGTTCAGTCTGCTAAGCATTCTGGCAAGGAAATTCACACACTTCAAATAAATAGATCGTTTTCCTGAGAGCCCTGCGACTGGTGTAATTCTCCTCCTTGTTCTCCCCGCTTGTTAAAGGATTCTGTTTTATTGGCAGAATAAACAGAGTTTAAGTTAGTAATGGAGGTGAATAAGGAATTGGTGCTAACTCCTGCTCCTGACCACACACCAGACAGGAAAAGAAAATCATGTCTAATCAGGTATTGCCATTAATCATGATTTTTGCATTGAAGGGTCACACTTCATTTAACATGACCCGGCATGCGGGGGGGAAAATGACTGCTCCAACCCGACTGGTGACACTTTTTTGATGAATGATTGGAAAACACAGGCCGCCGCGTATACACCCTGCTCTGGCTAACCATGCTAGCTTTGTGAAAAGATGCATGGCCCAGTGGCCCATCTGGACATTCCATTTTTTGGGCAGCCAGACCGCTCAGGGTCAGTTCACAGGACCTGTGAGTGCCCCCTCCATGTATGATCCTTTTATCTGAATATGTAGCCACTCACTTCCTGTGTTGAAGGTTTTGGAGAGCATGGCCCAGAGGCTTTCACACCTGTCAGCGCTTTGCAAGGTTTATTAGTTGAGAAAAGATGATGGTGGCACGAACCGACCCCCTCACCTTTAACCTTCTAGTTCCTTCTCCACAGAGTATCAACTGCTGGTCTTTATATATATATATATATATAATTATTATTATTATTATTATTATTATTATTATTATTTTGCTTTAATGGACTGTTAACTCGTTCATATCACTTTGCATATCCAACTCTTGCCCAACCCTGAAGGAATTCCTTCCTCAATATTTTTTTTTTTTTGTCCTTTAAAGCTCAATAAAATTTTTATCAAATTGTTGCCTGTGATATAATGAATTCCATTGTGACCAGTGCTGCGTGAAAGCCACGAGTTGCACGTCACTATCTAATCCCTCTCAGCTATTTTAGAGTCAGCTCAGTGGTGCATGCCATCACAAAGAGACCAGTCCAGACTCATTTTCAGATGCTACTAAGGTCAGAGCTGAACATGGCGGAAAAAGCTCCTAGGCATCGGATCCTCCATCTGACATTAAGCTTCCACACCATGTTGCGTGCACTCAGTTTTAGAATCAACTACTTTATCTGAGCCGTCACCTCGTGCACGAGTGCATTTTAAGAATTGGTATGTATGTCCTTAAATTGTGCAATATGATACACAGATTTATTATTTCGCACACTTATTGCACCAATTTATTTTGAATTACTACATTTATTAATTACTCAGTTTTTAATTACTGCTTAACTAGTAACGATTAATAGTCTTGCAACCTCCGTTGCCTAATGAGCTGAATGAGGTCATACACCATTTCATTTAGGAATTCCCTCACAGATCGCTCTCCTTGCGTTAATAAAGCTCTTGGTGCTTGCCCGTCATCCTCCTGTCACAGCATGAAAGACTTTCATTTCTTTGGTGCACATCTCTTCATTCCGCCCACCTTCTCTTTTGCCACTGCCCCTCCTTCTTGCCATTGTTCTCTCTCTCCCTCTCCTTCTCACCTCCGCGCTTTCTGAGCCATCCGCCTCATTCAGAAAGAAGTCCTTTCGTGAGGTTCAGGAGAATTCGTGAGATCTATGCCTGAAGGCCACCCGTGACAGCCCCTCTCGCCCGCGTTCTCCACAGCTTAAGACTCTTTTTTGGCAGGTAAAGATTAGTAAAGGGCTCTTGGCAACAAAGCATTCAATCAGTTCCAAGTAGCATGGTATCAAATGTGGTCTCCTCCCTCCCTCACATTCAGGAGAGCTAGTCTTTCTTTCTTCTCATCTCTCTCTCTCTCTCTCTGTTGCTATCTCTCTCTCTTTTTTTTTTTTTTTCAAATCACCCTCTCTTTTCCCCGGCTGCACTGAGTGGCCTTTGAAAAGAGCCTCCTCTGTTCCTGTGTCTCTTGTCAATCAGGGAGAGGCAGGAAACGAGGCCGCTTTGTAGGATTAATTAATAACAGGAGCTGGTCAGCGCACAAGAGGGGCTGTAATTGCTACTCTGTAGACGAAGAGGAAAGAAAGTTTGGGTTGCATTTTTTTTTCTTTGTCTTTTTTTTTTTTTTTGAGAAGTGGGGGATTCTGAGGAGGGGAAGGGACTTTGAACTGAAGAGCCAGGGTGCCCCTGGATTAAAGCGAGATGCAAGAAGGAGGGGGGCTTTGAAGTCTGCCAAGAGGTCTAAAAGAAGAAATAAAGTTGGGTGGTATAAAAATCTGGCTGGCAACATCAAAAGCTCTTATCGCCCACTCTCACCTGTTGACACCCAAGGGTGAGGGCGATACAGCAGCACGGCCGCGTTAAGTTGCATCGAGCCTGCTTGTGCTCTATGCCTCTCATTCTCTTTCACGCTTTTTAATCCTATTTCTATCTCTTATGCTCTTTTATATCTAAAAGTAAATCAAAAGTAAACAAAACATGTAAATGTTGTTGAAAAATGTATAGGTTTTATCCATTTAAAAAAAAAAAAAAAAAATATTAATTAAATCATTTCTTAATTTAATTTCCACAAGCCATGGTAATAAGGATGAGTAAAGTTTAAAATATTTTTATACGTTCCCACCTCGTTTGAAATGTAACCCATGTAGTTATCTTTAATTGAGGAACTTTACACTGCAAAGCTAACATGCATACAGAGTGCATTTGGATATTTATCAAAATGAAAGTACCTCATGTTTTATTTTCTCTCCAAGGTTCTGAATAGCTGTTGTGTCTTTAATGATAATATATCTATCTTTAATTATATCTTTAATTATAATTTACATCTGCATCACTAACTACAGTGGAATTATCATGTATCTCTGATCTGTAATACAGGGCAAATAATCTGTAATATGGAAATTAGCTATTAATTATAAGCTGTGCTTGTTTTAACAATACCACTTTCATGATTGAACCGGCTTATAATTACTATTAAATATAGCGCCTACCCAGGCATAATCACCATCGCACTAGATCAATATTACAATAGGTTGAGGGTTGCAGGGTTAAGTGGGGTTAGAAAAGATCGAAAATAAAATTTCAGTACAGTTACAGAACTTCCGGTTAATATTATACCAATCCTGATTAGTGTATTTGTGGACTGCGTAGTACTTAGTGTATTAGTGATGCAGGAAGGTGACTTTCAGGAAATCAGTCCTGAATAATCATTAACCTTTTTCACCAATCCAACATCCTGTGGGTTGTTTTGCTGAGTGTTCCAGGTATCAACACGGGACACCATGCTAGCTGAATTGTGTGAAACATTGTAATCTAATCTACAAATCATTCATTCATTCAGTAAGTGCTGCGGTGGATCTGGAACCTATCCATGGAACACTGGGCATCGAGCAGGAATACCATCGCAAGGCATCTCATTCACACCTACAGGTGCATCTAAAAAAAATTAGAATATCGTGAAAAAGTGGAACTTTCATATATTCTAGATTCATTACACTTAAAGTTAATATTTCAGGCTGTTTTTTGTTTTAATCTTGATGATTACAGCTTACAGCTCATGGAAATCAAAAATCCAGTATCTCAAAATATTAGAATAAAGAATTTATAATACAGAATGTCGACCTTCTGAAGAGTCTGTTCATTCATACACTCAATACTTGGGTGGGGTTCCTTTTGCACGAGTTTCTGCATCAATGCGGCTTGTATGGAGGCAATCAGCCTGTGGCACTGCTGAGGTGTTCTGGAAGCCCAGGTTGCTTTGATAGCGGCCTTCAGCTCGTCTGTATTGTTGGGTCTGGGGTCTCTCACAGATTCTCTATAGGGTTCAGGTCAGGCGAGTCGGCTGGACAATCAAGCACAGTAATATCATGATCAGCAAACCAGTTACTAGTGGTTTTGTGGGCAAGTACCGAGTCCTGCTGGAAAAGGAAATCAGCATCTCCATAAAGCTCGTCAGCAGATGGAAGCATGAAGTGTTCTAAAATCTCCTGGTAGACGCTGCATCGACTCTCGACTTGAGAAAACACACTGGACCAACACCAGCAGATTTTAGACTTTTAGATCATCACCGACTGTGGAAACTTCACACTGGACTTCAAGCAGCTTGGATTCTGTTCCTCTCCACTCTTCCTCCAGACTCTGGGACCTTGTTTTCCAAATGAAATGCAAAATTTGCTTTCATCTTCCCCGTGATTGTGGTTGAACCACTGAGAACCAGACTGAGAGATTAAAGGCTCAGGAAACCTTTGCAGGTGTTTACAGTTAATTAACTGATTAGAGCTCTTCTCAGGTTGACATATTACAATTGTTTGAGATGTACCTGTACACTTTAAAAATAACTGACTGGACATTTTACAGTAATTGGCAAAAGGGTTGCCAATAAATGACTGTAAACAACTGTAAACATATTTAAAATTAAGTACTGTAATATCTTATATACAGTAGTATAAAATTACATATTATCCGGTACATTTGCACATTTAGCTGAAGCAACTTATAATTGATGCAGGATACAACTGAGCTGAAGGTCAAGGGTCTTGCTCAAGGTCACAAGCATGGAAGGCGGTTTGGCAGTGTTGGGATTTCAACACATGGCCTTCTGACCTGTAACTCAAGGTCTTAACCACTAAACCATCACAACTAGTTCAATCAGACTGATTCGGTGACAGTTCATTCAGTGGTAGAAGTTGTTTAATGTAAGCTATTTGTGGTTAAAAAAATCAGTGTTCCAATTCCAGCACCAGCAAATTTTCATGCTTGGGTTCTTGAGCAAGAACAGCATTTGGCAGAAATCCTTATCCAGAGCAACTTGGATTTATCTCATTTCTACAACTTAGCCCTTGAGGCTTAAAGGAAGTTGAGGTTCCAGGTCTGTTTAAAAATGCATCGGACAAATTAACTTGATTATGTGTTATTTCATACTGATACTATGCACGATATTACAGTACTTTATTGTATATATGTTTACAGCCGTTTATTGTAAATGGTCAACTATTAAATGTACTACTGTAATTTTTTTTTTACAGTATATTATTGGCAACACTGTTACTTTTAAATTACCAGTTTTGGGGCAATTTACTGTACCCAGTCTACCTACTGGAATGTTTTTTGGGAGAAACCCACGCAGACACTGGAAGAACATGTGAAACTCCACACAGACAATAACCTGAGCTCAGGATTGAACCCTGAAGCTGAGAAGCAGCAATGCTACCCACTTCACCATGGCAATGGCAATACAATGATCTAAAGTATAAGTGTGTGCATAATTTACTTAAACTCTTGCTTTGGGGAAACATTTTGATTCCATGAAACTGCTCCTGTGCTAAGGCTTCAAACTTTGTGTTTCCCCCTGAGTTTATGCAAATCTATGAGAGTTCGCAACCAGAGATTCTGCTGATCAGCCATTTTACAGAATTCTGCATAAACAATAGTCCTCAGCAACTTTGTGATTATATTTTAATTACTATTCATGCAGATAGACACAAAAATGCTGTCTTTTTATCATTATTTACATACATTTTTTTTCCCTATCCTCACTGTCCATGCTCTTCCAAATTCAGAATGTCAGCACCTAACAAATTCTTTCATCTTGATACCACTGAACCTAGTATATGAATGAGCTGTACATGCGATACAATGTTGCACAATATTGTTCACACACAGAAAATCTCCCAAGCAGATAGTTTTCATATCTCCAAACACGCTGGCTGTGGATGGCAGCTGTTGCACGCTGATATTTAGAAATGTCACTGAGTTAGCGTCTCTAAAACCAATGATTATGTGCCATAGCTCCACAGGGGGTTTGGGTCTCCATCTCTTGTCGTCGTCACTGAGAAGGGATCTCAATGTAGAGATAGTGAACAATATAAATAGAATATATAGCTTTATCCCTAATGGAGCATGGCAGTGGTGCAGCTGGTGTGCCAAACAGCATGTGGGTGGTGATGTGTTATTCTTTACAAAGTATGTCAGTGACAGAAAAATCAGTTATTTGCATGTCAGAGCACATTGGAGTTGAGAAGCAACTGCAATTTCTGGGAGTTTTTATGCCATTTTTACAAAAAAAAAAAAAGTAAGACTTCAAGGAAAAAGTTGCTCATGGAAAATGAAGTAGGGAAGTAAACATGGAGGTAAATCATACTTAGGTTGTGTTAGAAATGCATAAATGGTGGAGAAAAACAGCTACCCAGATAAAAACCCAAAGCCAAATTAGTGCTGCAAACACACACTGGCTCATCAACTGAGCAGAATTTTAAGAAAACACACACACACACACATATCAAAGCTGTGGCAAGACTCGTGTCTCATGCATATCTACCCGAGCGAAGTATTCACTCATGGAGATCAGGCAGCCTTCTTATGCAGCACAGTGCTGAATGGCAGGGCCTTGATTTTATGCAACGCCTGTTAAAATTCAGCAATCCTCGAGGCTCATTCGTGCAACACTTTTGCCCATGTCTGGAGGACCCGTAATTGTGCACACACATCAATTATGGATCGGCCTCAGGTCTCGCTCATATTACACCCCCTCTCTTCCAAACCTCGTCCTCCAATCAGGCTCCCTGGGTGCTTTTTTGGAGATGTTTGATTACAGGTGTTGTACAGGCGGCCTTGTTAGGCCTCCTTTTCTTTTGCTGGTTGGAGGGAATCCTCAATCCTGTACGGATGAAGGGAGAGAGGCGTGGGGTAAAAAGGGGAAAAGGGGGAGCAACGAGGTCGTCCAGGGCTGCCCGAGTCGGCCATCACATCTAGCTAACAATTTCTGTCAGGTCCCGAGAGGCCGGCTAATGAGGCCCGCCGACACAGCCGAAGGCGAGAGCCACTGGAGTGAGAAGCCTGATCGGCACCTAGCGTGGCCTTGCAATAATTAATCAGACCCTGCTTCTCTCTCTCTCTCTCTCTCTCTCTCACACACACACACACTCCCTCTCTGTCCTTCTCTTTTCACTCGTGCTTATTCACGTTCACTCTCTTTGCAGCCCCATTGTTCTCCACATCTCTCTTTCTGTCTTTTGTCAGAGCGCAGGTATGCCTATCTTTCCTTCAAAAACCCATCACGACATCACTCCTCCATTCCGCCCTACATCACATCCTGTCAGAGCGATCGAGACAAGAGTGACTCGGAGCCTGACCCACACTGACTCACAAACCACTCACAAAGGAGTCCTCTGAGCCCGATTGTATGGAGTTGTTAAAGATATCTCTCTATCTCTGTTTCTCCATCATTCCTCTCATTGCAAAGAGCATAGAGATAGAGAAAGAGAGAGAGAGAAAGAGAAAGAGAGAGTTTCTCCCAGCAGCTGAGTCAGCCTAAGGCACAGTCTGACCCATGTACTGCAAAGGTGAGCCTCTGTGTTTTTCTCCGACTCGAGACAAATGCCCCCAAAAGCTATATTTTCCTCCCTTCACATCTCTGTTTTTCATCTGTTATTGTTCTCTCACTCACTCTCTCCCTCCCTCCCTCACTCTCTCTCTCCATTTTCTTTTTTTCTTCCTGCAGGGTGCGAGTCCTCTGTTCCTCTCCTCTCTGCCCTACACAGATAGGATGGACATTTAGATAAATAGATGGAAGAGAGTAGGTGTAGGAGTGCAGTTGGGGACAGGAAGATTAAAGGTCAGGATTTGAGGTCAAGTTTATGACCCACCTGGACCAAGCAAGTTGACCCTTCACCTCTGCCTCTTGTGGAGCGATTTGATTTCTTAAAAATGCCTCAAAGACAAATTCAAAGTAAGTGTGCATTGCAAAAGGAGAATAGGTGAGAGTTTGAATTTATTTTAAAGTGCCACTTAAAGCAATGCTTCTGATATTACACTAGTCAATATTAGTTAAAAAGTAATGGAATATTTTATTTCTTTTTGATTCTTTCTTGAGGTTTATATCAAAATTATTTTTGGGACAAATAATCAGTGAGGTGGTATTGGTTTATGCTAAAATAAAAATTAAATAATAATAATAATAATAATAATAATAATAATAATAATAATAATGTTTCATTCACATTTAAAAGAAGAGAAAACATTTTACTATAACTTCATAATCTGTATTAATAATTATACCATTTAGGATTCATAACAAGTAATACATATATATAGTAACAACAACAACAACAACAACAACAACAACAATAATAATAATAATAATAATAATAATAATAATAATAATAATAATAATAATAATCAGTATTATTCTATACATGTCAGTACATTCTGACAGTTATACTGTATGCCAGGTATTCATATTAGAATGACTTTTAAAAAAATTGTTTAGCATTTTATTATTTAAAATAAAGTTTAAAAAATAAAAGTTAAATGCTTCTCTATTCTCTAAAAAAAAAAAAAAAAAAAAATCTGCTTGTGTTGTGAGAGTTTTGTAAAATAACATCCTCCAATATTACTTTATAATCAAAGAACTAGGTGACACTCAAAAGACCAGACACATAAATAATTAACTTTGCTGAAATCTTTAATTATAATATAACCAAACAAATGGATCATAACATGTTGCCATTTGCGATTGTTTACGGAGCTTGAGAACTTGTTAATGGAAATCCAACAAGAAGATCATTAAAAAACCTGTAGAGCATAATCAGCACATTATCTCTTCAACGTGAACGCAAAACAATGCAGCACATAATATGAGACTGTAAATGTTGAAACACGGTTGCTAAGTAGAAAGAGTGGCAGGTCTATCATTTTGTTTGCTTGCACTCGTAATAAATGGGAAGCTGCCGGTTAAACATTTGAACAACAGTAATTGAATTGTTGCGAGTTGTGTGGGAGTGCATAGGAGAGAATCAAGTTCCTGTCATCCTCAAAACCTAGCAGCACTGAAATAGTAAAGAAAATGCTGACAAAAAGGAAGAGGCAAAATATCACAGGTCAGCATCAGAATATAATGAATATATTTATCTTGGGCTGAATCGCAAAGTGTGAATACTTTAATTTCTTTTACAAAATTTTATATGATCCTCTTATAACAAGCAATTGCAATATTTCTCTAGGACAACATAATATATGAATAACTCTCTATAATTTTCCATGTTATGTTGCACTGCCATAATGTCTGCATGAGCTTGTTGCTTACCTTCAATGTATGTTTTAAACATATCACCCTTTCTCTTGGACTGGTTGTAACAGACGATGCTTTGTGCTTAGGGAAAGTTCTGAAGTGAAAAGATTTTACATGGATAAGATTTTAAAGGATGCAAATGGGCAATACTTCTAATGCTGATGAACGCTTTCCGTTTCGATAAAGTAGAAATCAATACATCGGCTAACGACTAAAACTAAACTAACAGCTTCTTTTTTTCAAAAATGTAAAAAAAAAAGAAAAATACACATTTTTTTAAATGTGAAAGCTCACCAACTCACAATTTACAGATTTGCACACCGGCAAGCGATGTAATGTATGCTTAGCTTGCTAGCTATGTTGATCTCAAACCTTGTTAACCTTGGGTGAATCTACAGTGTAGTCATACAACTAACAGGACAATGAATATTCAACTTTTGGTGCAATGATTTTAACAAAGAGCTGTGTGATTACTGGCATAGCTAGTTCTTAAAATCATTCCTACTAGTCTTTGCTGTTTTAGCTTATCTGTTGAAGCTTATCCCATCTTCTCAGACTATGTAAATATAAAGAACTATGTAATTATATCAAAAGATAGAAAGGAAGATAAATTGAAGACGTTTAACAGATTCTAAAGTAGCTAGCCTGGCAGTGTTAAGTAGGTTTCCAACTCATCAGGATTAAAAATGTTGGGAATCTCATTGATTTTGGCATTCTGCAGGAAATAATAACTTTCTTCAGTGTGCATAGTGTAATGACACTAAATTTGATAAGAAACCGTAGCTAGATCATTAGTAGCAAGTAACCTGCTAAGTAACATTATATACATACTGGACTTATCTATCTGCCTATCTATCCATCCATCTATATATATATATATATATATATATATATATATATATATATATATATATATATATATATATATATATATGTATATATATATATATATATATATGTATATATATATATATATATATATATATATATATATATATATATGTGTATATATATATAATATGCCAGATTCCAAGTCCTATAGTCATCTGTTCATCTGTTCATAAGTTTATTAGTGTGAATATATTCATGAATAATGTAGCACAATCCCTCTAGAATTCTAGAATTCTCAGGTCATGTGATCAAGCGCTACTAATGGTTCCCAGATACAGAGGTGATCTTGCGTTCACTGTAGCCAAACTTTACACATTAAACCTGCTCCTACCCTAACTATTTTCAAATCCAAGTTAAAAACTAAAAACAACTTTAAAATGTATTTTCCTTGGCCTTTGACCAGCCATAGAGATAGTTTTATGATTGTTATATGTATGTATGTATGTGTTTGTATGTATATGTTTTATTTTAGTTTTTGTATTTGTTGTTGTAAAACACTTTGGTCTACCTATGTTGTTTTTAATGGTGTTATAATACATTTGACATTGGCATTGCCACTGACACTGTGCTATGGTGAACAAGTTAAATTAATGGAGTATATACACTTTATCACTTTAATACACAAGCAAGCACCCAAGCACAGATAGAAGTGTTTGTGCCGTGCATTTATATAATGCTGGCACAAGTGTGCGTGTGTAAGAGATTGGTTAAGTTTCAGAGACATATTGGATTACTAGTCTCACGCACATACCTGCACTACCTGATTACTGACACTTTTAAAGACGCATATGTGTTCTTGCTGTGCACATGTATAGAGTTGGGGTGTGTGTGTGTGTGTGTGTGTGTGTGTGTGTATGGGTGGGTGGGTGACATTTGCAGGGGAGGGGTGCTCCCGCTGCTCGGCCATACGCTCACACATCTCTGGGTTTCAGCCTGGCTGGCCATGCAGGCCTCATTAGCATGTGGCAGCGATTTGGCTGGGGGCCTGTGCCTCCTGCCAGGCCATGGGCACGGGATGTCACATTCATGTAACACCACTAATCAGCCCTCACACACACACACACACACACACACACTTGCATGCTTGTACGCTTGCATATGCATACTCAGCATACAATCACATACGCTCATGGACATCATGCTATGTACTTTCTCCTTTCATTCGTCCCCTGGTCTAAGTGTGCCCTTTTTTATAACTGTACAATATTTGCTCGGTGGTATCATGGTAGTGATTTCTTAAATTAATCTTTCTTGGGATTTCCAAGATCTAGTGTAGAACGGGTTCAGCAAAAACTTGGTTTGGTAATTAAAACTCATTGAGCACTGGGTAGTTTCCTAGAAACTCGATTGAGAAAAAGCTGTGAATGGTGAACAACAAGGGATCCTTCAGAATCAGCAGTGCTCTCATGCTCTCGCTAGACAACAGGTCCAGCTATATGTGTCATCAGCAGCTAGATCAACTCCAGAAGGTTGTGTGAGAGAGAGAAAGAGAGAACGACAGCCCCAGTGTCAGTGCTATCCAGCATAGGTCCCCGAGGACGTTTCACCTGGCAGTATGGCCCCATCTTACTGGCCACCAAACAAAAGAGCCAGAGAAGGACAGTGTGTGTCCCTCTGTCCCATTCCCCAGTGTGTGAATAGCCCAGTAGGCTTGACTGACAGGCTTTGGGGTGACAGCTGGTAAGGGGTCCGGGTGAGAGAGAGAGAGAGAGAGAGAGAGAGAGAGAGAAAGACTCGCCTACACTCCTGTCCTTTGCTTCTAATGCCACGTCCAAGGGCTCCATGCCAGCTGGGCACCATTATCCCAAACAGGTACCACCACAGCAGGGTCTGCTCACTGAAAACAAGTTTCAGCATGACTCCTAGCATTGTGCTTGTGCATGTATTTATTGATCGATGACAGGTTTAGGCCTTGAGAGATTTGGAAACATCTTTCTGTGTGTATGTGTGCAACTGTGTGTGTGTGCCCCGTCTGGTGCTCTCCCAGTGTCTGGTGCCCATGACAGGATGCTTCCCCTTTTCTGACTGGTTAACGAGGGCCATCATCCAACCCCATATGTGCCCCTCATTACCACCCAGATACACTCTGGCACACACACACACACACACACACACACACACATCTCACAATGCTGTCAGAGCAAAGCCTTTCAAGTTAAAGCTTGATATCTGGCTCCTTCCAGCAGCCCTCTTTCTCCCAGCTGGTTTCTTCTTCTGTAAACTATAGGCCAGGTTTTGGCCACTTAACATTGTTACTGCTACTACTAGCTGAGCCACTTAGTCAGTAGCAGTCCAACAGTCATGCAAGTAATCATGAAATGTGGCACTCATGATGTCAGTAGTGGGTGACTAGAGAGGTATTGCCCTACACTGAAGTGCTCAGAAGTGCCCAGGGCCAAAATATAGAGACTTTTCTGGCATTAGCTTAAGAGGACAGATGCTAGCAGCGCAGAGCTAGCAAGAGAATGTACGAGAAGAGTGTTTCAGTGGTACATGTAAACAGATGAATGAAATATAGAGTAGCCAAGACTATAGCGCAACACACAAGGCAATACACGGCTGGAATACAGTGCAGGAATGTATACAACGCTGCATAAGATCTTCCAGATATCGCTAGTCAAAACACGAACTACCCTAGTAGCAGAACATGACTTTCTATCTATGAAAAGACAGTGAGACAGATTTGGTTTTGAAACCTAAATGAAAATGCCAATTTAAATGTGAAAAAATATAAATTTATCAAGGGTACACTGCTAATCCCATTAATTATTGTCCAGTACATATCAAATAGCATAGCTATGTACTATGCATTCAAGTACATAGTAACCAGTGTTTCTATTGTAGTACTTGGTGCCATAAGGCAATAATTCCCCAGAACTGAATGGGTAAAGTGCATGTATAGTACAATAGTTGTGAATACTTTGCAAGTTGGAAATGATAAGTACTTACTTCATGTGGAAACATACTAAGTATATGGCAGTACTTAATACTAAGAACAAACCTCATAATTGTACGTACTATCAATCTGATTCAGTAATTAAATACCTGATGAAAAAGAATACGTGTCTTATTTTATGCATTGTATTCTTCTTCCATGAAAATTCAGTACTTTCCCATTCCTTATTATTGATAGGCTTACAAGTAAGTCCTCTGTAATAATGTGGTAATAGAGTAGAAGTATATTTTGTGCGTGGTACATAATTAATAATCCTAATTAGTAATCCTTATTTTTGTGGTATTCAGACCATGACCAGACATAAACCATATAACTAGGAATATATACAACAGAAATAGAACTGTACAATAAAGCATATTCTGTACATGGTAATTCAATTCTAACTATTCCCTTTTCAGTGTCTTCTCAGTGTTTTTATTAGATTATTGCCTTACTGGCACCACATTACTATATATTTGTACTATATATTATCTACCCAATAAAGTCCTATTTGATATGTACTAGATAATATTACTATATACTTACCTTTTACATACCAGTTACCACAAATTTCCCTATTTAGTACAAGCTATATGCATACTTCTTCTTCGTCTTAATATTATTATTATTATTCTTTATCTTCTTCTTCTTCTTCTTCTTCCTCTTCTTCTTCTTCTTCTTATTATTATTATTAGCTACTTGTCACACACTTACCTATTGGTTATGAGTTGCATACTGTACTATAAAATAAAGTGTTACCACTCTATATGTTATATGCAGATATTATCCAGTGTGAGTAGTGTCTATATGCCTAGAGGCCTAGTGAAGCCTACTGTAGACTAAGTTTGCAGCCACACCATCAGCTAAAGCGGATCTGTGACTTATCAGCAGTGTGGTTGCTCGGCAGTGTTGCTCAGTAACCATATTTGCATGCTGTAAACTGCACAAGTGACCAGCTTCATTGTGTTATGCGAATGTTAACAAGTTTGAATCCAACCGAGAATAGACTGGAACTGAGGGAAAATATGTCCAGCACTTTTTGAAAAATGGACAAACCATAATGACCAGGTTTCCAGAATCACTTTCATGTGCATATTCTTCAGCGTCTCCTTTGCTTTGAGGTTTTCTCGCACAAAATTGTGCACATCATTAGAGCTGAATGCTGCCTGGTTGTCAACATTTTTTTCAGCCTGAGGGTGTTGTGCGGTACCCCTACAGTGTGAGCACCTTTGTCATGCGATTTCCACCTGTCGTATTTCGCGATCGAGCCATGCAGTGTGGGTGGTAGTAAGATCACTCATCGTACTGTGTAAGCAATGCAGTAGGCAAGAAATTGGTTCTCTATACTCAATATTCTTCCAATAATACAGGATGTTATACCTATTGTTTTTTTTATTATGATATAGCAACTAAAACTGTTGGTGTACTTTATTCATATAGAGTGGGGTCCAAAAGTCTGAGACAACATTGAAAATTTGGGATTTGTTTTTTTCTTCATAAAATTGAAGTAAACAGAAGGTTTTAGAATTTTGAACTATTTCAAACAAACAAAGAAAGAAACTTTTCTGTAACAAAAAAGTAACTGTAACTTCACCTCTGGGGCTGGGGGTTCGAATCCCATCTCAGCCGTGTGTGTGCAGAGTTTGCATGTTCTCCCGGTGCGTCGTGTTTCTTCCCAGTACATGGGTTTTCTCCCTCAGTCCAAATATCTGTTGTAGGCTGACTGGCATTTCCAAATTGTCCATAGTGTGTGAATGTGTGTGCAATTGTGCCCTGCAGTGGGTTGGTACCCCATCGAGGGTGTCCCCTGCCTTGTGCCCCGAGTTCTCTGGGATAGGCTCCAGACTCCCCCATGACCTTGTGTATGATAAGTGGTATGGAAAATGGATGGATGGACGGAAAGTAAATGTTCAATATCTTGAATATTTTATATTCAATATTCTGCGTTGTTTCTAGGTCCCTATTGAAATGTAAGCAAAATTATGACATTGACCATATTAACTGCTTTGTACAAAAGGTCAGATTTTCCTCATGCCTAATCTCTTCTATTGAAGCATGCGTTCAGACGACACCCAGATGGATTCGATCTAAAAATGGTTTTGCACAACGTAGCTGAGCCTATGCCAGTTTGAGTGCACATTAAAGTGTCATTAAAGCAAAAATAGGGACATAGCAAATATTAAGAAACTCTGAAATTCAAATGTTACAAAGATTCTACGTTTCACTCAAGTTGTTGTCAAGACTATAATTTGTAATGAAAATGTTGTATTCAGTTCGGAAAGAATGCAAAATAGAAATATTTTCACTAATGCTCTCAGACTTGCTGTAGTAAACATTATTGCTCCTTAAACTAATAATCAAATTAGCATAATGAATAGGCAACAACACCTCCTGTCAGTTCAGAGAAGTTACAAATGTGCACTTCCCCAGATGTGTCAGACACCCGGTCCATTGCTGACAAACTCTCTCCACAACCATCTTTTACAATCCAGTCAGTGGTGTGCCCTGGTAGTTTAAAGGGCAACAAACCCAGTGTTAAGAGGGATGCAGTTTTTATGTCAAACTGGGCTACTTTTTGAGCAAGAGGGAAAAGCAATCCATGGATGGTGATCTTTTTTTTTTACCTGGCTAAAAAGAAATGTGTGTGCACTATGGTCAGCTTGTTTCCCTCACATCTCCCATTTCCAATGACCAAACATTTTGGGCAGCTGAGACTTAGCAACACAGAACAAAACCTGTAATGGCTCGATTAGGGAGTGTCAACTATCCTAACTGATGATATATACACTGATGGAATATGTCCCAACTGCTTCAAAGTATTCAGAGAGATTTACAATGATTCACACCTTTATATTTATGTCCTATATTGTTCTAGAATAGGGGGGTGAAGAGTGCTGGTTTAGTTACTCTTAACCAAAACAATGCAGGGCACAAGTTAAATGCAAAAGCAAGTTAAAGTCTATTTAATTCAGGTGGCTTAAGTTACAGCATTATTTAATTTTGATACCTTTACCTATTTGGAAGTTGTCATCCCAGTGGAGACCATCCATGTAAAAGTGAGAACTGAGTTAAGTTGAGTTATAAATTTCTGCCAGAGCATCAGGCATTTCAGGGTTCTCTAAGAAATGTAGCCAAGGATTCATCTCAATCACTGGGGCATTTCCAGTTCCTCTTCATGTACTGATCAATATCGAAGAAGACACCAAGAACTATGAACACTGGCCTTCAGTTAGAAAGTGAAGGAGTCCCTTAACCAATGCATTCCAACCTGATGCTATACAAGCCCTATCCAATTAAGTTCAGGAAACTTCATCTGAAAGACCAAAGTGACTTGCCGTTGTTCTATTCATAGACAGCGCTTGTTAATTCATTGAAAGTCAGGGAGCACTCTAGCTCCAACCTTCCCTTACTGTCCTAGTCTGTCAGAAACTGACAGTTGTAGTAGATCAAGGAGAAGCTCATCAGCTACCATTTTATCACAAATCTTTAACTAGAAATTTCTCATAAAATGAAATAGCGAATAAATGAGCCAGTTGATGAAGTTGTTTCTTCTCTCTTATCTTTTTTTTCCTTTCAAAAAAAAAATGTAATGGTGTTTACATTGCCTAAAATGATATTTAATGTTTAATACTTGCTTTACATCATAACAGCATTTTCTCCCTTCAGCTCTCCTTTGCAGACTGCAAACCAGTGGTGTTAAGCTGTTTTAGGCATATTTTTGTTGTATTTTGCAAAACAAAATGCATCTTGCACATGCAACAACTTGCATGTTATGTACAAAATTGGCATAACACACAATTTCAGCACAATTTAAGTGTACTACCCCCCCCCCCCCCCCCCCCCCCCCCCCCATTTCGATTTTGGAGAGGACTGAGCAAAAAGTGGGAATTAGGACTTTTTAACTCTTTGTATGTTTTTTTCTTTAAATTCTTTTTCATAGATTTAATGAAACAAGGTACGTTATTATGATTTGGATTTGTATGAATTGAAAGTGCCAAATATATATATATACATATATATATATATATATATATATATATATATATATATATATATATATATATATATATATATACGCAACAATTCACTGTACAGTATATATCTGTATACTACACAGCTCTGGAACTCTACAAAGGTGGCAAGTTGCTTGTGTTGCTTTTAGTTTGTCTCTCGTGGGTGTGCAACGACCAATACTGTTGTCACTTATGGGCCCACGCTCACAAGACACACTCTGTTATTTCCTTCTAATCTTTATTTTTCTTTGTAATGTCTCTACACACATCTAATGAGAAGGTCATGCCTAAGAAGATAAGATGAAACCAGTTGTTCTTCCATTTTTGTATGTCTAACTGTTAACGGGAACCAATCGCAGGTAGGCACTAAAGTTGTGAGTGGGGATTTGAAGAAATGTTCAACCACGCATGCCATAGGATTGGTACGAGGAATCATTCAAGCCAGCCGTTTAGATTGGTTGGTTAAGTGTATCATACTTAATTTGCATAGAGTTGAGAAAATCTCATTTCAAATATCACTTGTCACTTTATTGTCGAAATCAGTGAAATCATGACTCCATTTTGGACGCGTACATAGAAAAGTAATAGTTGTCAGTTTGGCAATTAATTAAACCAACCAAATAACTTGAGGTAGACATGTTTCCACAAAGGCTTTGTTACCGATAGCAAACAGGAAATCACCAACTGATACTGACTTCGCTAATGATTTGTTGGGTTAATATATTAGTATTTGCTTGCGAAGCACAGCAATCCCAAAAGAACACCAGTTAAATTTATAATAATCCTAAATAAGGAAAGTATGGGAGGAAAGTGGAAAAGTTTGAGATCATCTTATTGTGTAACCATAACAACAGATTAATAACATACAGGAAAGGTGTGTAGGCTTGAGTCCATGTATATATGTGTACATATACAGGGGAGGCCTCAGTGGGTGTGTATATAGACTTGACCTCTTAGAGGCCAAAAAACATTGTTCTTGACAGGGGTCAGAGCTTAGATGTAGGAGGTGATCAATAGCATTACCATAGCTCTAACCGTGTCAGAGGTCCTGCGTGTGTGTCAAGAGAATCCATACACTAAAAATACTCAATATATGTCCATATTTAGTATCAGGCAACTTTTATATGTTTTATATATTTCATAAATTGTATGCAAAACTATTCTCAGGCAAAAAAAAAAATAAAAAAATCTTTCATTTCAACTTCAAAGGATGGACTATGAGTAGTTATGCATGATTACTGATAAGTGTTTGTATCCCTGGAAATGTGGGCATTAGATAAGGAATTAAACATGATATGACATGTTGTTGTAGGAAAATAATAATCCTTATAATAATAATAAACATGAAGCTACTGTTAGCAAGCAAAGTTGGATATTTTTTCTAATAACAGCACATCCTGAAATGCTTTTTTCTACTTGTAACACAATGATTTTCCAAAGATTACATTTTTTTTTTTTGAGAAATATTTCATCATTTATAACATTTAATATACACATTTAATGTTGTAGACCACCAGGCAAATTAGTTATTGTTATTAGTCGCATTCTAGTAGCTATATACTGTATGTACAGTCATTTCCTCAGCAGCCTCTACCTCAATCTTAAATTTAAAAAAAAAAAAAAAAAAATTAAAAAAGTGAAGAAGACTTACAGAAAAATTCATGTCATGACTATATATTTCTTTTATTAATAGGCCTAGATTATGTAGATCGCCTGTCATACAAGTCCCTGTGAATGAGTTGTTACTATAGAAATGGTTACTATAATGTTATTATAGAACAAGCTCATTAATATTTGAATTACAGCCAGCACTAGTATTGTCAGAGCTGCTGTTATAGAAAATTAACCAATACTTTCTGACCAATCAGAATGAAGACCAAGTAGAAAGACAGCTAGTTTCACTAGTATTACCGTATATGAATTTAAACAAATATATATTTATTACTCTTTATTTTCATACAATCTTGTTAAAGCTTGACTCGTTAACTGCACCATAAAATTTTTATACTCAAATAAGAAAAGTAACCATAAGGGCTTATACTGATCTGCAAATACTGATCTGTACAAAACATGAAAATAAAGTAAATCCTAAATTTGAGCTCTCTGAGACACTTAACACAAGAATAAACTGATTAGCCTACAAACACATTTCACCCATCTCTCCATTCAGGTCACAGTGTGTCAGTGTGTGTGTATTTCCAGGTGTGTTCATAGGAAGGGGAGGTTGTGCAGTAATGAGTCTATTGAATAAGAGAAGAGGGAAAGAGAAGAAAAGCATGCGATAAGGGAGAAGCACTGAAAGGCAAGGAGGGTTGTTAAAGGTAATGAATCTATAGCGGTGTGTCTGAGCGCCATTGTTAGGCATAATTGCAGCGGCGTTCATCTACAAGCATGAGGAGAGTCACCCCCTCTTCCCCATCCCTCTCTCTCTCTCTTTCTCTCTCTCTCTCTCTCTTTTTCTGTGAGGGCTACTCACTCACGCGCCAAGCTTTGCTGATATTAAACTGACACTATGATGCTAATTAAAATGGAAGAAAGGCCTCTATTCAGGACCAAATCGGAGAGAGATAATAAAGCTTAACTGGGAATGAGCGTGGCCTTTTGTGCTGCGTTTTGAGGCCTGTTTACATCACAAAAAGGGACGATTTCGATCATCGCTTGAGGTGTAACGTCGCTTCATTGTTCCATTTGTCCCAGGTGGTGGAACCCGACGGCCCCACGCTTCGATGGAAGATTGAGACGGTCATGCGATGAAAAGCCACATCTCAGAGAAGCTGTACTCACCACAGTGTGCATGCGTGCTAGAAACTTAATGCATGTTCTCCGTCATACTCACAGCATGCACCATGTGACAACTTCAGTCAAAGAATTTAAAGAATAAGCCCTGTTCTTGAAAGGTAACACCACTAAAGGTGTCAGGGCTCCACCAAATCAGACCCAGTAATAGCTCCAATATGTATTTCTACACACATCTCTCTCATAAGAAACATTTCTGTTACGTTTGCGTGCAGTGCACCTGCTTGCAATTATTGCTGTGCAGCAGGGAAAAAAAGTGGATAGAAGTAACGGGGCACTGGTGGGCCTCTCTCTCTCTCTCTCTCTGTTTCTGTCTTTCTCCCTGTACTGTATGTCTCTCCAAAACCCCAGGCTCTCTAATTAAAGCTCCGAAAGCCGAAGAGCTGTCAGGATCCATCTGAACTCCGTACACAGCGCCAAACACATCCCGGCATTTGTTTACATAGCAAACACTCGCCTGCTACCTTACACACATGGCAGAACTCATTTATTAATGTGTGTATGCCAATCATACATCTTTCTTTTAATTACTTCCCCCTCTTATCCTCTCAAAGAGAAATGGCAGCTACTGTAAATATTGCTCATGAAAGGAATTTGTGATGCGCAGCAAAAATGTCCTAATTTGAATAACCGCATTGTTGCTGTAGGTGGACATGCTTGAGCACTGTAAGACGTCAATTCAACACAACACTGAGTGTTGTCGGATGTGTAGGTGTAGACTGGTAACATTTCAGCCTTGGCTAGTTTCGATATATATGTGTATCTACATTAGGGTCGAAAAAACTGAGTCCACTGCCGAGTATTATTTCACTTTATCATTTACATAAAAAAAAAAAAAAACACAACTACATACAACAGCATTAATTTGATATTTAGTATTTGAGAATACATTTGTGGAGAACGGAAATATGTTTTACTTTTTCTAAACCGCAAGTTTTAACATTTTAAAATCTGGTTACCCTGAAGTGAAAAAGGAGATAGTTGCATTTTTACACTCAATTGAAAGACACTAACTATATAAACAAACAAACAAATAATAATAATAAAAAAATTCTATTTTTGTACAAGCCTTTATTCCAACGGCGGAGCTAGGGGGTGTCCAAGGCCACCTTGGACTGTAGCCTGATTGGCCACCCCAGTTGCAATTGCATTTAATAAAGTTAATGGCTTTATTGAAAGGCAGGCAGACAAATCCAAATCGAAGTGCAAAGACGTAAACTATTAACAGGCACAGGGTCAGGCAATAAACAAACAGACTCAATTAGGCAAAAACAGAATCACAAACATGAAGAAAAAACAGGATAAAAAATTATGAAGAGCTTGACACAAAATAGATCTCGGTAGAGTATTGGCGGCAAAACGCAGATACAATAATTTGTGACTTAAAACAGAAACCGAAGGGTATACATAGACGAACTAATCAAGGGAGAAACTGGAAACAAAATCAACGACAAGCCGGAAACACGCTCAGACAATCTTGTGCTTCTGAATCAGAACCTGTAAGTGTGTTTGATTATTCTATGAAGTATCTGCTATTGACTGTTCAAATGCAGAGTTTTGTGTTGTGGCTCAGTTGTAGACCTCTGCTAAAGTGCTAGCTAAAGTTTGCTAAGTTGCCTCAGTCTTTTTTAAGTGTGTGTTTATATGTTGGTGGTCTGGCAGAGATGTTGATTGTAGCTGCAGTTCTGATTGTATCTTGAAACGGTTTATATCAATCGAATCACAAGAATCCTAGCTTTCCAAATATATATTACATGAGTACCTATGTACAGCAGCTGTGTACAGCATAGTTAGTCCCACCGGCAGGGTCGAAATTTACATCATATCTGAAAGGTGAGATAGTTACAAAATAAAAACTTACCACTGTGAAACATTCTGCTCAAGTCGAGTTTATGAACTTGCTTCTGCTTGATCGTCCACATTTTCTGAATCGGGCTCGAACTGATACGGTAAATCCGACGACATGTTGCTTAGGAGCTTGTTTTGGAGGCAAAAGCTAAAGCTGAGGTGCGTTACTTTTCTGACACATGCAAAGCTTTTGGCCAATCACAACACAATGGGTCAGCTGACCAATCAGAGCGCTCTGGGCTTTTCGGTAGGAGGGGCTTTGGTGAAATGGGAGCGTTTCAGGCAACCTGGGAATAGAGGTACTGCAATAATGTACAGTATTTGACAAATAATGCGCTTTTTGAACATTAAAGCATGTTCACCTATTCTATAACACCAAATAAACAACATAATTAACGTTTAAAAATCATAATATGACCCCTTTAAAACCTGTTGCAGCAGTAAAGTTGATATATGGGTCAAAAACATGAGTTGTTTTTTTTGTATGTACATTAGTCAGACAAATCAAAATGAAAAGGAAGACAGATACTGTATTCCATCATTCTTCTGTAACAGAAGCAAGAAGAAACCTTGCTTTAACTTAAAATAATTTCAAATTTCAATTCAGTACAGAGTTGCCAGGCTTTTCTGGTCCTTTTAAATTATGCTTTTGCAGCTTTGGGAGATATCACATTTGCTCTGGAACCAGAAATCATATTCATGATTTAGATTTGATTGACTGAATATATTATGACATCGACTTTCAGGTCCTATGTGGTTATTTGTTCTAACAGCACCATAAGTTAACCTGAACATTTTGAACATAATGACTTCCTTTCATGAAACACAAAAGGAGATGTTCAGAAGAATGTTAGTCTCAAGTCACCAGGGTGACTGAGGTTAACATTCTGCCTTACATGTCATTTTGGGTTTCACAGAAGTAAGTCGTACAGGCGTGGAACAATATGAGAGTGAGTAAATGATGACACGATTTCCATTTTCAGTTTTGAAGCCAATGTCCAGGACCAAAAAGTTGCAGTTATTGCTGCACAAGGAGGTCACACCAGATACTGAAAGCAAAGGTTCACATACTTTTGCCACTCACAGATATGTAACATTGGATCATTTTCCTCATTAAAAAAATGACCAACTATAAAATTTGTGTCTCATTTGTTTATTTGGGTTCACTTTATCTACTTTTAGGACGTGCATGAAAATCTGATGATGTTTTAGGTCATGTTTATGCAAAAATATAGAAAATTATAGCAGTACTGTAAAATATCCTAGTATTTTAAGGTTGGACACATTTGTTTTGTTTGTATAGTGACATTTTCTGTGCCACCCCCAGAGTGACTGCTGGCCACTGACTGGCCACACCTGCAAAAAAAAAAAAAAAATCCTGGCTCCACTCCTGATTTATTCATAGCCTACAGATTATTAGTCTATTCATCAGTCCTTCCCATCCATCAGTCATTTCATTTGGAATATTATATAGGATATATAACCTTTATAGATTATTAGAATTTGGTATATGTATATACATATAATCAAGATTAATTACTCCAGTTTTCATCTCTATATTAACTCAGTTGGAATGAATACTATTAAGTTATAATGCTATCCCAAGCAAACACCCCACCTACCTCTACATGTTCCTTAATCTATTTATGGAAGAAAAAAAAAACAGCATTCATTTTTATCACATTTATCATGAGCACCATCCAGTTCAGGCTTTCTAGTTTCAATTCCGGAGGTAAATCAGTCATGGCATTTAAACACGAGCTTCATCACTGCTCTTGACTCAACTCATCTCTGTTCACGCTTACAGCAGTGCTGAAATAGTCGTTGATTAAGTCAGTACGTTTTGTTCTGTTTAGTGATTTCCTATTTTTTTTAGCCTTCAAACATTACAGCTAGGGTTAGGGTTAGATCTCGAGTGTCAGTCATGGTGTCGGTGCATTGTGGATAATTTGATCCTCGAGGGAGCCTAAACAAGGGTAGAAACTTAGCAAAAACATTTCCTCGTTGTTTTGAAGAACTGTGTATTTTTAAGTAGAGCTGTCACAGCATGTTTAGAGGCAGGAAAAAAATATATTATTAGTAATTGTTTGTTGTTTTCCAGCTACAGTGACATCTAATGGGTCTCCCCAGTCCACCACACATATTTTCCTTTAGCTGTTGGAAACATTAGTGTATGAAGTTGAAAAATACTTTTTAAAATATATTCTGAATAACCAGATGCAACATGTTTATTGTTTTGATGTCATGCATTGCCCCTACCACATAGTGTTAATAATTAATGTAATCTCCTGGCACCTCATATTAATTGAAACAGTAATCAGTATGTCTTAAGTGTTATCCTCACTGGACATATGATGTAATCTTGATTATGAAATGTCATTTGTTTAAATAGATTTTAATATAATTTTAATATAAAAAAATAATAATGGATTCAGACTTTTGCTTTCTCCATCACTTAGACTAAAAATGGAAGAGTGGAGATTATATGGAAAGTTCAGGAACCTTGAAGTATTCAGGCCTTGATCAATATTCACACACACACGCACACACACACACACACACATACACACACTCTCTCTCTATATATAAACTTGAATTATTCACGTCATAGGAATTCACTCATCACACTTAGCAAGTATGAAGTCTGAAATATGCTATATGTTTACATTTACATTTATTCATTTAGCAGACGCTTTTATCCAAAGCAACTTACAAATGAGGAAATACAAGCAAAGCGATATATCAAGCAGAGAACAATACAAGTAGTATGTTAGATGTTAGATATGTTAGATGGCAAACAAAAATAGGAATGTAACCCCCATTATTACCAGTCTGCCCCTGGAAATACACACAAACACTGACTACTGGGAATAAGAAGTAATTGTTCCATTTCCAAATCATAACAACAAATAGAAATGTGAAGAACATAACTTTAAAATATGACTTTTATATAAAACATAACTTTTTTCATAGCTTTATTAAACTACTGTACATTTTCTCACCTACATCACTCGAGTTCATAATTGTTCAAATGTATTTATTTTTTAGGGTGGGTTTTGCTGCATTTTAGAAAAAAATCTGGAAAGTATACTAGCCATGCTATCAAAATGTACTGGGAAACTGGGACACAGTGCTGTTGTGAGTCAAATTGGGGTGCTTTAAGCAGCATTTCATTATAATGCTCATATGATTTTCAATCCATAACGATGGAGAATGTTCTTAAAAAAAATTAAAATTACAATAAACATGCACAATGAATATACATGTTAATATATATATATATATATTTTAAATTAATTAAGTGGTTATAACTCCCAGCAGAGATATACTGCCCTGTGCTCAGCATGTGGTCTGTGTGTGATATATGGAGTGGCGACTCTATAAATAATAGCATATTTTTTTTGTAAATTTTGGGTCAGAAGCAGGGTATATTTTTGGAGCTAAGTAAGCCAGTGTTTTGGTCGGAGCAAACAAATTAAGAATAGAAAGAATTGAGTGAGGGCGCACGGTGGCTTAGTGGTTAGCATGTTCGCCTCATGCCTCCAGGGTTGGGGGTTTGATTCCCACCGTGGCCCTGTGTGTGCGGAGTTTGCACGTTCTCCCTGTGCTGCGGGGGTTTCCTCTGGGTACTCTGGTTTCCTCCCCCAGTCCAAAGACACGCATGGTAGGCTGATTGGCGTGTCCAAAGTGTCCGTAGTATGTGAGTGTGCCCTGCGATTGGCACCCTGTCCAGGGTGTACCCCGCCTTGTAGAAGATGGATGGATGGAGAATTGAGTGCCTCCTGGCTGTAAATGTACATTGTCTTTGTCTCACCATGTTTGAATGTATGAGAGTAAAACCTTCCAGCTCACTTGTAGTCTCATCCAGATGCCTTGTCAACCTTCCTGGCAAGCTTTATTTAAAAATAAATAAATAATACAATTTTGCACCTATTCTTCATATGTGTATTTGTATTCATTTAGATCACAGAATCTATTCAATCAGAATAATGCTTTCCTGTCCACGTAGGTAACTAGTGCACAGGAAATTTTGTTTAAACCTTGTTCCTTGAAGCTACAGTGTTGTACTCAAGATTACTAATATATTTCCTTTAACACATTTCAGATCAACAATGGGCAAGCATATTGAGGAGGTGAAACTGGAAAAGTTATATTTAATTAATACCCAGCTTAGAGGTCAGTGAGAAAGAATTTTTGTGTTTTGGGGGTTTTTTTATCAATAATTTGAATGTTTTAGCACTGGGTTGAGAAAGGAAAGTGTGTGTGTGTGTGTGTGTGTGTGTGCATGCCTTAGTAAGCATTTTGAACCTGTAGATTAGAGCGGGGCCTGCATCAGGCCCTCTGTGTGTTGCAGTTAGAGTGAGTATGGTATGTTTAATGGGTCATGGTGCGTGGTGAGGTCGCCTGCCAAATAAGCACCTAATTACAGCTAATAGGAGGGAATAATAATAATAGTGCTACAGTGTGTGTGTGTGTGTGTATGTGTGAGAGAGAGAGATTTAATGAGGCCTATGAGGCACAGACTCAGAAATGTGCACCTATTGCCTGACACGCACCCCAACACACATACATACACACACACACACACACACACACACACACACACACACAGCATTCCCTGTCATTCTCGTCTTTTTCTTGACTCCATCTTTCACTTTTCACTTTTCACATCTTTCCATCCATCTGTCACTCTTTGCTTCTTATTGTATTCGTGGTTGCTGAGCAGTTTGTGATTGTAGTTGTTTGCCTAACTTGATGTTTGGAGGTCATTTAACTGCAGCTGCTGAGATGAGCTTACACGCGCGCACACACACACACACACGCGCACACACGCACACATGCACACACACACACAGCATGCTTATATCTTATGCTATAAAATCATTAATTGCTTCCAACAGCCCCACCTAAAACCTTTACTAGCAGAAGTCAATCTCAGTCTGTGCAGCAGCATCAGTGATGCATGGCAGAGCATCCACACGCAGGCGTGACACCACGCTTATTGATTTAGTGTCGGTGAATGGCCGACACATATGTTCGAGCGAGGGCATTATTGAAATGGAGAGAGGAAGGTAATTGCATTAGACACCTCCTAACGCTGCTTTATGCACATAACGAGCATGTAATCAGCCGCTGTTGCAGCCTGCACTCATCTGCTGAGTCAAGTTTAGCAAGTATGATATCATGTCTGGATGCAGGAGGACAAGCCAGGGCATCCAAAGGCCTTACAGCTCATGTGTATAAACTATCATTTTGCCTGGCACACTGGCTGGATAAAATACCATATATTTTAGAGCATTGCTGTTTTTCAATTCTTGGATTAATAGAGGTGAAACTATTGAAATTCCACTAACTAACAAGCCAAAGTTTTTCAACATCAGGGGCATTAACTGGACTGTTACTCATCCAGGGCCGAGCCCAGATTCTTTGCCATCAAAAACCATTAAAGATGTTTTTCTAAATAGTGTTTGCATGCATTATTTTTCGCGCATGTGAAGGCTAATTGTTTAAAAGAATTGGACAACTATTTTATGATTTATGATCATAAAACTTGCCTCTGGTTTTTTCACTGTTTGCAGACCAATAAAATATAAAAGATTTTCTAAAACAAGACTAGGCTAGTTTGGTGTCGCTAGCCATGGGGAGGTACAACTAAGCTGCCATTCTATGAGTTTAGCTGCTACAGTGCCATGCAAAGTACGTTTGCTGCCGTTATGCTCTGCTCATATCATGTTCACGTAAGTTGGAACTCATATAGACATTTACACACCCTGTTGTCCTGCTCAGCATGAAATGATGTTAGTGTTTCAGTTTCAACCCCTTTACTAGTAAGAAAAATCACGTATATCCATTTTCCCCTCACGCTAACCGACTGTGTTAGTTAGCATTTGGCAGAATTGAGACCTGTCAGCCAATAAGACATGAGTATTTCCATGTATTTTCCTGTAAACGCTGTCTGATTGGTCTCACCTCCATTCACTGAAGATAAAATACAACATTCTGTTCACTGAAGATACAAAATTATAACACTGGCGTCTTCGTTTACTGACGTTCAGTTACGTAGTTACAAAACACTCCAAGTGGAGAATTATTTGAGGCTACAGAAAAAATCTTTGTGGCTAAAGCTCACAATGCCCAGGCCAGGTTATGCCCCTGATCAGTGTACTACTTCATTACATCATCATTGTGTAGATTTTTTTGGACCGATATTCCTGCTACCTGGTTCAACCATCCATCCATCCAACCATCTATTTTCTGTTCCGTTTATCCTACACAGGGTCACAGAGAGCCTGGAACCTCTCCCACGGGACTCGGGGCACAAGGCAGAGGACACCCTGGATGGGGTACTAACCCATCGCAGGACACAATCAAGCACACACTCACTCACCAATTCACTCACTATGAAAAATTTAGAGATGCCACTCAGCCTACAATGTATGTCTTTGGACTGGAGGAGGAAACCGGAGTACCTGGAGGAAAACCCTACCTAGTTCACTGCTTGCTTAATTAATGTGTCTATAGATTTTTATATAGTTTCTTCTTAGAAGTACTATACGAATGGGTGGGATTCACATTCACAATATGAATATGAAGCTACAGTGAGCACAGACTCACCTAAACTGGACAGCTGAAGAAATTGGCCAGTTTCAGTGAGCCTATACCCAGTGTAGTCTCAGATTCCTGTTCTTGACTGACAGGAGTAGAAACTGATGTGGTCTTCTGCTGTTGCAGCCCATTTGTCTCAAGGTTCTAAGTGTTGTGTGATACTTTTCTGCTCACCACAGTTGTAAAGAATGATTATTTGGGTTATTATAGCCTCAAACCAGTCTGGCTATTCTCCCCTGACCTCTCTCATCAACTAGGCATTTCTACCTGCAGACCTGCTTAAACCAGCCTATCTGACACCAATAAGCAAAGTCACTGAGATGACATTTTCCCCAGATCAGATGTTTGATGTGAACATTATCTGAAGCATGAAGCTCTGAAACATGATTTTGTGCAGTGCACTGCTGCTACATGATTGGCTGATTGGATAATGGGTACAGGTGTTCCTGTGGCCAGTGAGTACATATTACCTGAGGTTGATTCTACAGGTCCTTTTGTGAAAGGTAAAAGATGGTGTAATCTTTTCAAATGTGGAAACATATTCTGTAAAAATGACAGATACGACAGATTTGGAAAGGCCTAAAATCCCAGGGATACACTGGGAATAATTGCATTACCTCACCTCGCCATGGAAAAACAATCTAGTCCGAATAATCTAGTTCAGGCTAAAGATAATTAATTTTGGCTGTTTTCATACTTCTGGGTTCTTGAATAAGAGATAATGCAGCTTACAGGTGTATAAAATTTCAAAACAATTTACCACTGCTCCTTCCATTGACAATGGGCAAAAAGCACTGAATATGGTGTTATTATCAGCTCTTTCAGCAGGGCATGTTCCATGATTATCCAGAAAATCTGTCTGTCTATCTGAAAAGGTGAGAGCTTGACAGAGAGCAGATGATCATCCTATTGTGTGAACAATGTCTGACTTGACACTATGGACCATGACTATGTGGCTAATGCTTATCTAGTACTTATCTAGTAACCAGTAGTTACTTGCTAGAAATCTAATCCAGGCAACATACTGAATGTATTGTATTTCCTTTTATGGAGCACTAACACTAAATTAGCTGGCTTTATCTGTTGGGTGCTAGCCATTAGCATGTTTCATACTACTTTATTAGTTTCACATCAAATCTGATAATGTATTCTAAATAATAATAAAATGTGTGCAGTTGCTCCTTGTTTTCTAATTTATCATATGCAACCTTTTTGTAGGCACATTATACACTTCAAAGTAATAAATACAAAGAGCTTTCATATTTTTACAGGTGAACTAATTTATGCCCTGCTGCAGGAGGACTGAACAAAGTACATTTTCAATATAGCCTGATGTAGATGTAGATGCTAGAAAAGTTTACATGCACAATTTATATCTTGCTACCCTGCTGAAAAAACAATTGAAACCATCACAGAAATGTTAATTGTTTCCACCACAAATTCCTATACAAACCAACAATTTAGACCATTATTGGTCCTTAATTGTACCTAATAGACATAACGTGCCACCAATAGAAGGAAACAAATTACCAGTAGAGACACACAGGGACCATTACAGTTTCCATTAAAAAAAAATACAATTCCCACTATAACCATTAAAACCATTACTATGAGGGGTCCCTTTCAAAAAGAACTCAACGTTGCGTGAGCTCCACTCTGTGGGAAGCGCCCTCGCGTGTGTCCGGTATCTGAAGATTGTGTAACATCATGCCTATTTATATGCCTGCCGTGATCAGGTGACATGGCAATTAAGCGTCTCATATGATATAAAAATGGCACCTGTGAACCGTGCCATCAGCCGTATTATCTTCAGCGAGACTACATGTCGGTCGTTTGTGTAATGCTCACAAAAATACTCTTTATTTCCTCTCTATATTTTCAAAAAAAAAAAAAGAAAGAAAATTCTCTTTACTTTTCTGTCCATTCAAAAAAAAAAGAGAGAGAAAAGTATGAGTGAGAGAGAATTGAGGAAGTTACACCTTGCTCCCATTTCATCTCAGGCAGAGGAGTGACACACTTTCTGTGTGAAGTATCTAAGGATGGAGCATGCCAAGACAGCCCTCAAGAGGTCTGACTGTGCGCATTGTGAATGCCTTACAATCAGGCAGCTCCACTCGCCAAGGGAGTTATGTTTCAGAGCCTTGTGGATCAGGTCCTGGGGATCTTGTATGGATCTGAAAGAGGATCCAGAGACGAGAGCTGCTCTATCGCTTGCTGTGTCTTCTGGGTCCGGCTCTCCGCGTCATAACTCCTCCGTCTGCTATGGAAAGCAAAAATAAATAAATAAATAAATAAAAATTCCTCTCTGACTCTGAGGAGCCAAAGGGTGTGCCAAAACAGAGAGCAGCTCTCAACCATATAAAGAGCTGTTTGAAGTGATTACTAAGGCTGGATGAGCTTTTTTGTCCCTAGTGAAAATAAAACACACTCACACTGCAGAAAACTCCCCTGTTTTCCAGACGTGCATAACAAAATATCATGCTTCTGGGGAAAACCATACATAAGCCATATTTATAACCGCCACAATGTCGGATTATTCAGCCATCATGGGAAATGAATGGCACGGCTATTTAGCTATGCTGAAGGTGGAGGAGGCGCTTGAGAGTTACCTCTCTCCAACGACAGCAGGTGAATTACGGGGACTGGCTTTGCCATCCAAGCCATGTAAGGCCACCTTGGCATTGGTGGTCAAGGCCTGTACGAAAGTGGGTATTGCTTAAGGGTCACTGCATACAATGGCAGTGTTACAGGCCTACCAAGCAGACCTGCTGAGTGAGCTTGACATATGGCGGCGTTCATCCAGTTCCTTCCCCACTGTGTCAAGTTCACCCAGGCATCCACGAGTGTAGCCTAGGCCAGCGCTAATGTGAGGGAGGCACAGAAGGCAAGTGTGGTGGCCCGCCTACCCCCATGGAGAACCAGGGGAACTGGGTGGCCACAGTCACAGCCTGCTAATAGGCCTGATCTGAGAATGATCATAAAAGGCTGAGCAGACAAAGAAGGAGAGGTCCTCAGGGGCCACAGAGGGATGTATCAGGGGACATGAGGTTGTTAGGGCAGTTAGCCCCCAGTACTACTGTAGAGCCTCCCCTAGCCAAAGCTGTCCAAAGTTTTCAGTGTTTTCTGGTCAGCGAGCTGTCACAGGGCAATGAAAATCTTACGCTTTCCCTACAATAGAATGTGGAATTGTTAACATCACTAAAAGACCATCTGGAAATGTGGAAACTACTGACAAATGTGTCTCCATGGGTTCTGTCTACCATAGAAAACAGTTACCGGGTCCAGTTCAGAGCTCGTCTGGGTTACGCATGTAACCCTGTTTTCTGAGAGGGGAACGAGACATTGCATAGCTTTGTCATACTCAGGCATGCCTGTGAATTGCGTCTTCGCTTCAGATAATAGAGACTGACGGCATGGTTCAAAGGTGCAATTTTTATATCATGTGGCACGCTTAATTGTCACGGCACCTGATCATGACAAGCCTATAAATAGGCATGATGTCACACAAGCTTCAGATGCCGGTCATACGCGAGGGCGCTTCCCACAGTGTGGTGTTCATGCAAAGTCTCATTCCCTTCGCAGGGAACAGGGTTACATGCGTAACCCAGATGTTTTTATTGTTTGCTGTTTTTCAGCAAGGTACTAGCTTTGCTGTGCAAAGCATATTAGCTTTGTACAGCAATTACTAAGAAAGTGTAGATGAATTAATCGTGATACTTGTGCATCATTACAACATGATTGTAATTTTTTTAAATAATTATTTATTAAGCTTTATAAGTTTTAATCTGTTATTTCCTCGCATTTCTGCTAGTTTTTATTCTTTTATGATGCTACATGTTATATGATTGTCATATCACAGCAAACCAGTGACTACATTTCCTATACTGAATACTGCATACTGCCTACAAACATGGCCACCATGGACTGCAATTCCCACTCACTGGCCCAACCCGCAGTTGGGCCAAGTTCCTGATTACTAGGGGGGCCGGTGAGCTTAGCCAAGTAAGCCAGTTGGTTAAACTTTTGGTTCAGGTGTTCAGACATCCAGGGCACAAACGTGACCTTGAAAGAATGTTAGCAAGGCCCAGTCTAACGGATGAACCCTCTCAGACTTTCACCTCATATTACAAGAGGGAGCTGGCCAACAGGAGGGTCTCTGCAGCTCAGCTTCAGCCACTGGCCGACAAGGCAGTGGTGAGGGTGACACCGACCTGCAAGACCGAGGGCAAGACCGAGGGCATGCAAGACATGCAGGAAACTTGGGATCCATGGATCATATTTCTGCTTTCATGGATGTTTTAAGAGCAGCTGGTGTGCTCACAAATGGCTCCACAATAGAGCACCTGCGGAGCTCCAGCTGGAGGTCAACGTGGTGACCTCCTCTCCAGAGCTCCAACCTGAGACCCTAGAGGTGGTCTCACCTGCCGAGCTCCAGGCAGAGGTCAATGTGGCAACCTCTGCTCCGGAGCTCCAGCTCGAGACCTATGAGGTGGTCTCATCTCCAGAGCTCCAGCATAAAGTCAAGTTCCTGCTAGAGGTCAACGAGGTAACCTCCCAAGCCATGTTCACATCCGAAATCAAAGATGTGACCTTTCAAGCCCAGTTCCTGTCTGAGGTCGAAGAGACGACCTCTCAAGCCAAGTTCCTGTCCAAGGTCAAAGAGGCGACCTTCCAAGCCATGTTCATGTCCGAGATCGAAGAGGCGACCTTTCGAGTCCAGTTCCTGTCCCAGGTCGAAGAGACGGCCAACCCAAGCTCTGCTCATGCCAAGTTCCTGTCCAAGGTCAAAGAGGCAACCTTTCAAGCCAAGTTCCTGTCCGAAATCGAAGAGGCGACCTCTCAAGCCAAGTTCCTGTACAAGGTCGAAGAGACGACCTCTCAAACCAAGTTCCTGTCCGAGGTGGAAGAGACGACCTCTCAAGCTAAGTTCCTGTCAGAGGTCGAAGAGATGGCCTCTCACGCCAAGTTCCTGTCCAAGGTCAGATAGATGACCTCTCACAACATGTTGCTGTCTGAGGTCGACGAGGCAACCTCCCACACCAATTTCCTGTCTGAGGTCGACGAGGCGACCTCCCATGCCAAGTTCCTGTCTGAGGTCGATGAGGCGACCTCCCATGCCAAGTTCCTGTCCGAGGTCGAAGAGATGGTCAACCCAAGCTCTGCTCATGCCAAGTTCCTGTCCGAGGTTGAAGAGATGACCTCTCAAACCAAGTTCCTGTCCAAGGTTGAAGAGATGACCTCTCAAACCAAGTTCCTGTCCGAGGTTGAAGAGATGACCTCTCAAACCAAGTTCCTGTCCAAGGTTGAAGAGGTGACCTTCCAAGCGATGTTCACTTCCGAGATCGAAGAGGCGACCTTTCAAGTCCAGTTCCTGTCCCAGGTTGAAGAGATGACCGACCCAAGCTCTGCTCATGCCAACTTCCTGTCCAAGGTCAAAGAGGCGACCTCTCAAGCAAAGTTCCTGTCCAAGGTCGAATAGACGACCTCTCAAGCCAAGTTCCTGTCCCAGGTCGATGCGGCGACCTCCCACGTCAAGTTCCTGTCTGAGGTTGATGAGGCGACCTCCCACGCCAAGTTCCTGTCCGAGGTCGAAGAGACCGCCTCCCAAGTTATGTTCCTGTCTGAAATCGACGATGTGCCCTTCCACGCCAAGTTCCAGTCTGAGATCGACGATGTGACCTTCCACACCAAGTTCCAGTCTGAAACCAACGTCACAACCAACCAGATTCTGCTCACGCCTGAAACCGACATCAGGACCAACCAAGTTAAGCTCCCGCCAGAGTCTGCTGACACGGACAACCGAGTTATGATCACGCCCAAATCTGCTGACATGGACAACCAAGTTCTGCTCACGCCCGAGTCTGCTGACATTGACAACCAAGTTCTGCTCACGCCTGAGTCTGCTGACAAGGAAAACCAAGTTCTGCTCATGCCTGAAGCAGACATCATGACTAACCAAGTTCAGCCTGCAAAGTCGATGGAGAACGATGCTCAGACTCTCTGCGTGACTGAGGACGCCGCTCACCATCCCTATACAGCTGAGGATCCCACTCAGTCACCCTGTTCTACTGAGGAAGTTTCTCTGCCTCCCGTTGTAGCCAAAAGCTCCGTTTTTGCTTCCCTACTCTGCCGTGGATGCCACTACGCCAAGGTTCTATATGGATGTCTTTCCCTTTTCCCATGCCACTGAGGACATCATTCTGCCTTCCTGCTCCGCTGAGGACTTCGCTCTGCCTTCCTGCTCCGCTGGGGAAGTTGCTCCACACTCACGAAAGGCTGATGACATGGCCCACCAAGTCAAGCCCCTGTCTAAAGCTAACGACACAACTTCCAAAGCCTGGATCTCACCTAATGACCCCAGCAAACCAGCCCCAGCCTCATGTCTGCTCCTTGGCTCCTTGAGAAACCTGCTACTTGTTGGACAATGCCTGGATTGGAACCTGAGGGGCCGTGTGAACATTTTGCCCAGAGGGCCAGGACCGCTGGGAGAGGGAGTGTATTTTGGCACTTCAGGAGAAGTGCCCTTGGGGGGGGGGGTGGGGGAGGGGGGTTCTCTCATATCACAGCAAACCAGTGACCACGTTTCCCATACTGCACGGCGGTCTACAAACATGGCCGCCATGGACTGAAATTCCCAGAACACTCACACACACACAGAGCACTCATTCTAATCACACACACCTGCATCCAATCTCACACATACTCACAACCACAGTATATAAGAGACTGTTCTAACACTATGATTTTGTGAAGTATTACATGAGTTTTCCGTATACCAAGCGTTTGTTATCGGTTCATGTGCTATTGTTTTGATCTCATTCTCACCCTGGTTCTTGATTCTGGTTTTGCCCCATTTAAACCTGTTTGCCAATCGCCTGACCAATTGCCTGTTTTTTGACCACGCTATTGTTTGATGGTTTGGATTTGTCTGCCTGCCTCTGTTTAAGTAAAGCTCTTATCTGCACTTGCGTCCATCCTAGTGTCCTTTACGTTTATTTCGTGACAATGATATATAGCTGTATGATTTAGCACCAATTTCAAATGCAAATAAGAGAGGCTAGCGAGTAACTTCTTTTCTCGCCAATATGTTATTTCTCTCACACATTGTGTGTGTGTTCGCTCATGTATGACATAGTTGTATGTTTGTTATAATTGTAGGTATAATTATGAATGTGTTTTATTCCTCATTTTATTCCTCATACTCCTCGTTGCTTTTAACCTTCTCCACTATATGATAACACACCATTATGTACACACTGTGTATTTTAGATTGCACTATTACTATTATTTTCCTTTTGTATGGTAAATTAGGATTTAAATTCACACCATTTGGCAGAAATCCTTTTCCAGAGTGACATGGAGTGCAAGTGTTGAGGCTGTAACTTTGAATTATTTTTTTGTTGTTGTTTAAGGGTGCTAGTTCTTATCTACAGTGTGTTAAAACTGCTCTTCCTAAGGTTTAGTCAATGATGGCAGGAATCTGTGCAGGGAGACCCTTTTGGCTTGGAGACCCTAACACACTGTACGTACATCTATACATGCAGTTTTGCTACCTCAGCAAAGTTTTAGCCACCTTGCTGGAGAGTTCAAACACAAAAAAGTGTCTATGTGCAGTAGAAAATGTATGTACTTTGCAGTCTGCCATTATGATTCCCTGCACAAATTCAAAAATGTGTTATTGATCTGAGCAGAAGGTCAGGGGTTCAAGCCCCAGCATCTCCAACTTGCCACTGTTGGGCCTTTTTTTGGGGGGGTCAGGGGGGTCGGGGGCAAGGCCCTTAACCCTATCTGCTCCAGGGTTGAGTCGAATCATTGCTAACACTGTGCTTGTTCCGGCGGGAAAGTGATGTCAATGCATACCCTCTAAGCTTGATTTTGCTGCTGATTTTTTTTCAACATACATTTGTGATACAATTTGTGGAGCTTTTTGTGCTTTTTTTTGATAAGAAACTACTTGAATTGGCGAAATTACAATTGCAGGAAATTGTTCTGCACAGTCTTTTGCAGTGAAGTCTGTTAGCTGTACTCATATTCGACACATGTGAATAAAAGAGGGCTTTGACTGAATGCGCATTGTGATGAAGTTATATGACGTCTTGGCCAAATCTACTGTAAAAGTAATCCGCTATCATTTTGAAAAATTACAATTTTCTCAGAATATTGTGGAGTTCGCTCGATTTTGCGTTGATTTCTGTGATCGCAAAATCGAAAGTCACAAAACTGAAATCCTGGTGGGACTGAAAAGAATTTCACTGTGCTGTAATATATATGTAACAAATAAAAATATTAATTTGTTCATTTATATATTCCAATTTGTGCTATATATTGGTGTTCCAATCAACAAAACAAGTTAGGATGATTCAAGTTTTTTTTTTTTGCAAGTTATTATGAGCCATCGTACAACAGTGTTTTAGGGCCACTGTTTAAAATAAAATCAAGAATAAAGTCATAATTATATGAGGATAAATGTTGCAATGTTTCAAGGAATTTATAGTCATGAAATGTCACGAAAAAAAGTTTGTCAAACGTCATGATGCTTTAACAGAATGGTACATAAAACATTTGTGTGTTAAATTAGGAGGTGTTGAGGATTTGGTGAAGTTATTGTTTCTTTTGTTGAAGGAGAAATCACAGGCGTTGGTTACCTTCAGGACTATCGATGGTTACATCTGCGTGCCATTTAGTGAGGGCTTAGAGACTATCACTGTGGATGGAGTGAAAGTCCAGCACGCTCGGCATCCAGCCACCAAAAGATTATGTTGTACAACTTATGTTGTAATCATATGAAAAGTCTTATGGTGAGTCTGTATGCCATAACGCATTGCTGTACAGTTACAGTATGTTGCAGATACACAGTCATTTCAAAGTTCTAATACTAATAATTATCTGGTGTGGATGCACCAGAAGGAGCGCAAGGTGGCTTAGTGGTTAGCACGTTAGCATGTGATCGTGCCCTGCGATGGATTGGCACCCTGTCCAGGTTGTACCCTGCCTTGTGCCTGATGCTCCTGAATCGGATAGGCTCCCGGTTTCCCCGTGACCCTGAAGGAAGGATAAGCGGTATAGAAGATGGATGGATGGATGCACCAGAAGATTAAGCATTTTTAAAATTTGTAAACTAACATATTTCTTTATTTTTGTTGCCATGACATGCACCATTGTGACTTTTTTACTGCACTGTGACTTCAATTTATCCTTTTTTATTGAAAATATTATAATATTATGTATCACAACCAAGGAAAAGTGGGATCGCACAATCGTCGGTTCAAAACATTTTGTTGAAGGTACATTTTGTGTGAATTTTGTTACTAAATGTGATTTAAATTTTATTTTTATTATATTTTTTTTTTAAATATTGTGACCGAGTAAACTGTTATTAATAAGAATTTCCATGATAAATTCCAAACTTCTGCTCCTCACAACTCCATAAATGTGGTGGATTAATCCAACTTTTATGTGAGATGTACAACTTAATTAGACAGTTTTGCATTTAAAAATTCTCACCAATATTGACAAACAGCAAAGTTATTCCAAGAGAGATCTCAACCCCCATTTTGCCGGTTAAATGTAGGAAAATTGTCCGCTAGGGCTGTGAGTTGAATGTAGTTGAATGTAGAAAACTTTTGTGAGTATTTCATATCGTGTTTTAACGAAATGGTTAGATTTTTTTAAAGACATGAAACTAAATATTTTGACTTTCAGGTAAGAAAGCCTATCTTTATCACAGGACCCATTCATTAGGTATTTAAAGTGGGGGAAATAAGCACTGAACGCATCAACATTTTTTTGAGTAAATATTTTTCCAATGAGGCTATTCACATCACATTTTCACCAGACATCAGTATTAACTCAAGAACATCTGTAAATATAAAGAATTTGCAATATTAAAGTCCATATATAAAGTTATGTGTAATAAAGTGGAATGAGACAGGAAAAAGTATTGAACACGCTAAGAAAAAGCAGTTCTCCAAGGCAAGGTAAGGCAAGGAACCGGCTGAAATCCGTAAGTAATTACACCCTCTATCTGTGCAAATTAATATCAGCTGGGTTAGTAAATTGATGGTCTATAAAAAGTCTTTTTGTTTCCAAGGTGTCACACAAGAAAGATCTCATGACGGGTAACAGCAAAGAGCTCTCCCAAGACCTTTGCAACCTTATTGTTGCAAAGCATATTGATAGAATCAAATACAAATGTATTTCAAAACTTCTGAATCTTCCAGTAAGCACCATTGGGGCCATTACCCGCAAGTGGAGGCAACGTCACTCCGTCATCAACCGGCCACGCACAGGAGCTCCTCGCAAGATTTCTGACCAGGGAGTCAGAAGAATAGTCAGAAGAGTAGCCCAAGAGACAAGGACCACTCAGAAAGAGCTCCAGAAACACTTGGAGGCAGCAGGTACCATCATGGTGTAGGGCTGTTTTTCATCACATGGTACTGGCAGACTTCATATAATTAAAGGAAGATTGAATGGAGCCCTTTACCAGAAGATTCTTGAGAAGAATCTGCTGCCATCCACCAGGATGATGAAGATGAGACATGGGTGGACCTTCCAGCAGGACAACGATCCAAAGCATACAGCAAAGGAAACTCTCAATTGGTTTCAGAGAAAAAAATCAAGGTGTTAGAATGTCCCAGTCAATCACCTGACTCGAATCCAATTTAATATGTAATATGTTTAGAAGAATGGGCCAAAATCACACCTGAATACTGCGGCCGATTAATTTCTTCATACAGGAAGCATCTTGAAGCTGTCATTACAAACAAAGGCTTCTCCACTAAGTATTAAATACATTTCAGTTAGCGTGTTCAGTACTTTTTTCCTGTGTCATTCCTCTTTACTACACATAACTTCATTTATGGACTTTAATGTTTGGATTTCTTTATATGTGTGGATCTCTTGAGTTACTACCAAAGTCTGGTGAAAATTTCATGTGAATAACCTCATTGGAAATATATTTACTGTTTAAAGAAAAGGATAAATCAGAGCAACTGGGAGGAGAAAACTGGTGTCCTCTTTCATTTGCACCACGGACACACCGTTAGTCCCATTGCAGTGACCATCACACAGATGCCAAAATCGTTGCATTAGTTTACTAGGCAAAAATAATCATACCCTTCATCTATATACCGTAAGTAAGCCATTTGAGTAACCCATATTTATTGGTTGAGTTTGTGATGATTTAAATATTTTTGAATTATTTAAATTTAGTATTACAGACCAAACTGAACTGCAGTGTCTTATTCAGAAATGTTACACCCGCAGTCACATTTTATTGCGCTGACAGGTACATCACCATCACGAGTGTGTCTCGTGTTATGACAGGAGGAACTTATTCTGCTTCGTTAGTCTGGTTTCAAAACTTGTATATAGGTCTGTAAAGGTAATGGCATATGTGTTATTTTACAGAACCTTGTATCCTTCCCACATTGTAGGATATTGGCATAGACATTTTTTCTTGCACGGGAAAAGATGCTGCACTCTCTATGTGCTGTGTCAGGGCTAAATCTTCCTCTGAAGGCTGCAGGAGAGAGCATAAAAGCACTGTGGAAAATCTTCCACTCGTCCTCTAAACTGGATCAGTCAGCAAATCCTGTGCCTGCGGGCTAAGGAGGAAAGGAGAAGGTGTGTGTGTGCGAGTGTGTGTGTGTGTGTGTGTGTGTGTGTGTGTGTGTGCCTGTATTCCTGCCTTCTTTCCCAGGTGCAAAGCAGACAGTTGGTCCGCTTCCTCGTACCCTCAGAGCTCAGCGGGGCAGCAGCGAGGGCCAGAGCTTCAGAGCAGCAGGAGGGAGAGATGGGTGTGTATATGCATTTGTGTGTGTCTGTTTGAGGAGTTTAGGAATTACAGGTGGCTACAGTCAACCGTGTGGGACATTCAGGGACAGGTCAGGGTCAGTGATCTCTTAAAGAACAGCTCTTAAAGAAATGCATTCACCTTTGACACTAATATGCTAATGCTAATTGTGCTAATCTGAAAATGGCTGAATGTGTGTTCACACCTTTGTGCTTACTCCAGACAAACAGCGGCCATGTGCCCAGGGGCAGGAGAAAGGCGCAAACTCGCACGCTGCCCTTTTTAACATTAGCATGAAGTGTAGCCTAAGTGCGAGTTCTACTGTAGGTCAGTGTAGTGGGTACTGTAGTGCATGATTCATAAAAGAAAATCTCTCGTTTACAGTTTAATGGAGTACATACAGGAAAAAGAACATTTTTTTTAAAGTCAGACATGCTATAATTCTTCAGCATGCGTGTTGCTATTTATATAGCACTCTTGCAGTCTCATTTAGTTTGGCAATATATATATATATATATATATATATTTAAAGAAAGAAAGTGTATAGGAGGTAGTTCTATAAAATATACAAGTATGACCATACAGCTTGATAAGTAAATCTGACAGAGTTAATTATTAACAATAATGACATAAACAAAATGTAATGTGCTCATATACACCAATCTACCATAACATTAAAACCACCTGCCTAATATTGTGTGGCTCCCCCTTGTGCTGCCAAAACAGCTCTGAGCCGACGAGGCATGGACTCCACAGGACCTCTGAAGGTGTGCTGTGGTATCTGGCACCAAGATGTTTGCAGCAGATTCTTTAAGTCCTGTAAGTTGCGAGGTGGGGCCTCCATGGATCGGACTTGTTTGTCCGGCACATCCCTCAGATGCTCGTCAGATTGAGATCTGGAGAATTTGGAGGCCAAGTCAACACCTTGAACTCTTTGTCATGTTCCTCAAACCGTTCCTCAACAACTTTTCCGTGTGGCAGTGTGCATTATCCTGCTAAAAGAGGCCACTGCCTTTAGGGAATACCATTGCCATAAAGGGGTGTACTTGGTCTAGGTAAACATGTCAAAGTAACATCCACATTAATGCCAGGACCCAAGGTTTCCCAGCCGAACATTGCCCAGAGCATCACACTTCCTCCGCCTGCTTGCCTTCTTCCCATAGTGCATCCTGGTGCCAGCTCTTCCCCAGGTAAACAACGCACATACACTCGGCCATCCACATGAAGTAAAAGAGACCAAGCCACTTTCTTCCATTCGTCCATGGTCCAGCTCTGATGCTCACATGCCTACTGAACGCGCTTTTGCCAGGGCCAGCATGGGCACTCTGACCGGTCTACAGCTACGCTGTGATGTACTGTTTGTTCTGACACCTTTCTATAATAGCCGGTGTTAACTTTTTTAGCAATTTGTGCTACAGTAGCTCTTCTGTGGGATCAGACCAGACGAGCTAGCCTTAGCTCCCCAAGTGTATTAATGAGCCTTGAGTGCCCCTGACCCTGTCACCAGTTTACCTTTTGGTAGGTACTAACCACTGCCTACCTGGAACACCCCACAATACCTGTCATTTTGGAGATACTCTGACCCAGTTGTCTAGCAGTCACAATTTGGCCCTTACGGTTACCCATTTTTCCTGTTTCCAACACATCAACTTCGAGAATTGACTGTTCTCTTGCTGCCTTATATATACCACCCCTTGATAGGTGCCACTCTAACGAGATAATCAATGTTATTCACCTCATCTGTCAGTGTCATTTAATGATGTCACCTCATCTGTCATTTAATGTGCTTAATCATTAGAATGTAGTGGACAGAACAATGCTAAACAATGTAGTGCACTAATGACTCAGGACAAGGATAGCTGCAGGACTGCTAATGCGTGTGTAAGCGGCTAAAAGCGAGGCTTCATTAAAATTAGCCGGTTGCTGACAGCACACTGGTGAAATCATCATTATGAAGCATGAAGAGTCTGACTCAGTCTCAGCTACTAATTAATTGCAGGTTCGGTACAGATCAAGAGACTGGGAGAGAGTGAGGAGGCGGGCGATACGCGGGATGTAGTGCAACGGTGGCAGAAATGTTGAGAAGCAGAGAGAAACATGAAGTTGTGTTAAACGTGTGTGTGTGTGTGTGTGTGTGTGTGTGTGTGTGTGTACAGGAGCAGTGGTGTACAGTCATGGACTCGGGCACATTCATTGCAAGTCATCCTTCAGAGAACTCTAAACACGGAGGCATTCATGCACACACACACACACACACACACAAACGCACACTTTATTATATTCACACAGAGCAAAATCACAGCAATCAAAATGGCATCCTACCTTTGTCTTGATGAGAAGTGACAATATGAAGATTTAATCAAGGTTATAATAACACACTGTCTGATTAAAAGGACAGGCCATCAGCACACTCATTTCACCTTTTAATCACTTAGACAAACAAGTGGGACTTTTCTCTCAAAGGTAATTGTTTAAAAAATCTTATTTTCAATAATACAAATCTAAATTTTAGTGATGAGCAAAAATCTTTTTGTACTACGGGTGTAATGCAGCGATACTATCTGTATGGGATTTGAGACCCTGCATGGGAACGATATTAATCAGAAGTTTTTTTGTTTGGTTGGGGTTTTTTTTTTTTTTTTGGGGGGGGGGGGGTGTTCTTTACCGATCCACCCATGGAAACACTGGAGAATTCTGAATTGGTCTCAACGAGAGATGAACATGGGGCTTTTTTATTCCCTCTTGCTAATGATTACTTATATTTGTACCTGTCTGTGTTGTTTCTGTTTTCTGTTTTTGTTCTACTTCCTAAAATAGAAATAAACTACTAGCTTAATTTAATACATGACCCTGACCAGGCAGTTACTAAGGATGAATGGATGAATGAACCTTACATATACATCGCACTTTCATGTTAATGAATGTGGCCCTTCTTCAAGTAAATGGTCTGTACTTATATAGTGCTTTTATCCAAAGCGCTTTACACTGTGTCTCATTCGCCCATTCACACACACACACACACACTCTCCAGTGGTAGCAGAGCTGCCATGCAAGGTGCTAAGTTTGGAGCAATTTGGGGTTCAGTGTCTTACCCAAGGACACTTCGGTATGTGGAATCATGTGGGTCAGGAATCGAACCGCCAACCCTACGATTAGTGGACAACCCGCTCTACCACCTGATCCACAGCCGCCCTGCTCCTCTTATTCATATACTGTATGTATTTGTGTTGGTTAGGGCAGGGTTGGTATCGGTATTTATCGACGGTACAACTTTATCGGTAATGATTGAAAAAATGCTCGGTATAACGCTCGATAAAATGTAAACAGACATGAAGCTTGGGTGCATGAACAACCCTCAAGCTTGTGCCGTCCCTGGATCATAAACAGCCTATCATATGCCTTGATAAAGGAGTGTGCTATGAGTGACAAGCAAACAGCCAATAACAAGTTGCGTATCTGTGAGGTTCAGTTGCACCATTGGCATGTAACATCAGAACACATGAACACATGCGAAAATGAGTTCAGAGCCTGCCGAGGAAATGTGAATAAAAAAAGGACGTGTCAGCTCACCAGTAAGGCAGGTTTTTTTTGTTGTTGTTTCTTTTCATCTGACCAACATCAGCACACGGTTGTGTGTAAGCTTTGCAAAAAAAAACTGTCCCAGCCAAGTATGGAGAAATAAGCTGCGAGAGACTTGTAGTGTGCATGCACAGTGCTCTGCACACAGGGGCGGCTGTGGTTCAGGTGGTAGAGCGGGTTGTCCACTACTCATAGGGTTGGAGATTCGATTCCCGGCCCACGTGGCTCCACATACCGAAGTGTCCTTGGGCAAGACACTGAACCCCAAGTTGCTCCTGATGGCAAGTTAGCACCTTGCGTGGCAGCTCTGCTACCAGTGGTGTGTGTGTGTGTGAATGGATGAATAAGACACAGTGTAAAGCGCTTTGTATAAAAGCTCTATATAAGTGCAGACAATTTACATGTACAGTGTGTGTGACTCTGAACAGTGGGGAAGGAAGAAATGTGACATTTTGCTGCTTTTTGTGTTTTCTGTTAAAATGTCAGCTCTGGGGAGGACAGTGAGCGTCCTCAGAGCAGGAGCTCGACTCATCAGACACAGACCTCAGCACAGTGTTATCTGGAAGTAAGTGTTAAAGTGGAAGTTTTATATGAGGCTAGGCGAACTATGCTAACAGGCTGAGCACAAACAAGAGCACCAAGAGTCACATTCTGCGCTAAAATGCGATGTTGACCTCTCTCAAAGTTTGCCATGATTGTTCTACGTTTACATTTTTACATTGCACACATTTTTATAACATTTAATTTATTCAATAGTTCAAGAGTTTCTTTAACACTTATTTAATTAATCTTCATATAAGATACCAGAGAAGATTTTTGTTTAAATTCTATTTTGTTTTTGACTGGTAAAGCTAAAATTATTTGTTGTTTGCCTTCTTAAAGTGGGTAAATTAAAAATACAGTGGGTAAATGCAAACCTTTGAATTTTCTACTGGTCTTTGTTTAAATAAGATTAAAGTTTATCAATAATTATCGATAATGAATGATATAAAACATTATATTGTGATAAAAAAGTTTTTAGCTGTACTGCCCAGCCATAGGTTAAGAACACTTAACTGATATTCCAGATAATGTTTTCATCCATCCATCCATCCATCTTCTATACCGCTTATCCCTTTCAGGGTCACGGGGAAGCCTGGAGCCTATCCCAGGGAGCATCGGGCACAAGGCGGGGTACACCCTGGACAGGGTGCCAATCCATCACAGGGCACACAATCACATACACATTCACACACCCATTCATACACTACGGACACTTTGGACTCGCCAATCAGCCTACCATGCATGCCTTTGGACTGGGGGAGGAAACGAGAGTACCTGGAGGAAACCCCCGCAGCACGGAGAGAACATGCACACACACAGGGCCACGATGGGAATCGAACCCCCGACCCCCAACCCTGAAGGCGTGAGGCTAACATGCTAACCACTAAGCCACCGTGCGCCCTAATGTTTTCATATTCATTTAATTTATAATGAAAAAAATCCATAATGCTTTCATAAATAACGTTTTCATATTTTCATTCATCTCTATATATCTATCTATCTATCTATCTATCTCTTCATGCGCTCAGTGGTGGGTGTTACCTGAAGAATGCACCAGGGCGACTGAATGATGACATCATGTCAGCCTGAGTTCATTAGGGAGGCTGTCAATCAAAGGACAGATGAGGTAGAGAAGGAATCGTGGTGAGGCATCTGCAGGGTCAGTCAGGAACAGGTTCATTTTCTATTCATACATCAGCATATTTCTTTTCCTCCCTCCCTGAAACGATTTACAACACCAAAGCCTCTGTCCAGACGACACTGCACTGCTGCTGTGGTGATTATAAAAAAAAAAAAAACGAATCACAACAGACACTCACTTTGAAAATGAGACAAGATGAATACATCAGCTGATCACAGATGGAAAGAGCTGAACGAACCTAAAGAGGTTATAAATTTCTATAACTCTTATTATAACAAGTCACTGACACTTCATTTAAAATGACTGTAAATATCAATTCATGTTAAATTCATTGATTAATTATTGATTGATGTCTTTAAGTTAAGTTATAAAAACGTTTATATAATAAGTCTCTTTCTCTGTCTCTCCATCGCTCTCTCTCTCTCTCTCTCTCTCTCTCTCTCTCCCTCCGAGCTGTCTCAGCTTGTTATGTATTCTCTTTGAGGTACCATGTCTGACAGTAGGATGGCTCCTACTTGATATGTGGTGCATGCATTAATTTAGTTGTTGGGTTCCTGCGTATGTCAGCACAGTGCTTCATTAATGCTGTTTGTTTACAAAAAAAAGTAAAGAAAAAACACACAATGCATAAAAATCAAAAAAGGAAAGTAGGAAGGCTAAGAGGCTGACAACTGGAAATAAATGACCACACAGGCTGAGAATCACAACACGGTGGCTTAGTGGTTAGCACGTTTGCCTCACACCTCCAGGGTTGGGGGTTTGATTCCCACCGTGGCTCTGTGTGTGGAGTTTGCATATTCTCCCCGTGCTGCGGGGGTTTCCTCTGGGTACTCTGGTTTCCTCCCCCAGTCCAAAGACATGCATGGTAGTCTGATTGGCATGTCCAAAGTGTCTGTAGTGTATGAATGGGTGTGTGAATGTGTATGTGATTGTGCCCTGTGATGTACTGGCACCCTGTCCAGGGTGTACCCCGCCTCGTGCCTGATGCTCCCTGGGATAGGCTCCAGGTTTCCCCATGATCCTGAAGGAAGGATAAGCGGTATAGAAGATGGATGGATACATAAGCATGTAAATGTGCACATGACAGTCATGTAAAAAAAATAAAGTAAATGAATTGTAAAATAACTATATGTGAAAAATTACGTGCAACAATTGTATGTGAAAATAAATTGCATCATGAGAAACAATGACTCATCAAATAAATGAATCATGAAACAATCACAGGGGGGGAAAAATCGTGTTATACAATCACCTGTGAAAATGAATGAATCCTTTGAAACAATCACATGTGAACATAAATGAATCATGTGAAACAATCACGTGAAAATAAATGAATTGTGGGAGGGGGGACATTTGTGTAAATAAATTCATCATTTAAAAAAAGAAAGTCATATGAAATAATGCACTACATGCACTACATTTTACATCCCAGATGTGAAAAATGAGTGAAACTTCAAAAATCTTAAACCCACGTGTGTAAATTTCACGTGACGTTGGGGCTGAAAGTAAAAGAATGCGCTGACGATTGACTAAATCAGTAGTCTAAGTAGTGAGTGAACATATGAGCAAGTAAGAAAGAAAGAGTGAAAGAGGAGAGGATGTGCTTTCATTCCAGGAGATGTCATGCTGTTTGGCTCGGCTGCCACCCCCTCCATGCCCATGTGTGCCAACCTAGCGCCAGCAGTCTCTCCCCTCACCCGGCAGATGCTCCTCCATCCAGCCTAGCAGACAGGCATCACTGTGCCAACGCACACTCACCCGCCTGCGTGAGGAGAGGATGGCAAGGACAGATACAACGGGGCACAGGCGCACACAGCAATGCCAAATATAGTGCTAACTCTCCGTGTTCTTACAGAGGAACACGTACACTTTCCTTTCCTGCACTAACACCCCCGCAGGCTCTGGAATATTCCGTCTCCCATTATCCATTAAGTGTGTGACATGTGAATTGTAATTAGTGGCTGTGGGATGAGTGGTGAGCACTTGGGGGCTACATGAGAACTCAAAAAGGCTTTGGCCACACCTCTTGTCAATGTGCCTCCCTTTTAGACTCCTCTGTTTCGTCCGGCTTTTTTCTTTTGTTATACTTACACACCTGTTACTATAACTAGCTGGACTTAGACTGGCCATATACTCCTTTATCTGCACCAAAACTGGACTGGACTGATGGTGGACACGCACTTGTTGGGTTTAGAGGCATCGTCTGCCCTAAAATCATTTCCTACATTTCTAGTCAGTTTGTTTTCAGCAGCAAAATGCTGCTCTAAGATCTAACTGGTGACACCGTGGGCTTGGGGGTGGGGGGAGTCTGCATCATTTCATTGCCATGGCAACACGAGCAAGTTATTTTCACGACTTAAAATAAAATGCGAACAGTAGAACCTGGTCTCGCAATTCGCATGACTCAAACCATATAAAAAGTCATGAAGCTGAAGGATAAATTTAGAGGTGGGATTAGTTTTCATACCTTTTCTTATGACTTCATTCGTATGAAATCCGACCAAATTCTTTTCTCTTTTTTTTTTTTGTTGCCCCAAATCAGCGTGGGAAGTGTTGAAAAATGAGCAAAACTGGGTATTGTGACCCTAAATCAGTGGTACAAGGAAGAAACGACCATTTTATTGTCAACTGCGCCACAAAAAAACAGGATGAACATTGCTAACACTAAAGCTAACAAAATATTTTTAGCAGATAAAACACAGTATAATCTGCTTAAGTCAATAAAAAACATGAATCGTGTGTGTAATAATTAATTGTGTATTAATTGTGCTGTGTTGTGTATATACAATACAATGAAAAATTTGACTTCATATAAAAAAAAGTAAAGTAGCATCTCAAAGTCAGACGTACAGCTTGTATGAGCTATATCCCTCATATGGTTCAGCTCTCAGAATGGCCGAAACTTGTATGGCTACATAATTATTGATGGAATAGGAATTGTGTTTTTTTTTTTTTTTTTCCTTTCAAGAGCCTCCTACTTGTAAGGAACAGTATGCATATTTATTAAACTTTTATGCATTACTGTATTTTCCTTGGGAGGGGGGCACAGTGGGTTAGGGGTTAGCATGTTTGCCTCGAACCTCTGGGGTTGGTGGTTTAATTCCCATGTTTACATGTTCTCCTCATGCTTCAGGGGTTTCCTCCCCCAGTCCAAAGACATGCGTTGTAGGCTGATTGGTATCACTAAATTGTCTGTAGTGTCTGAATGTGTGTGCGATTGTGCCCTGCGATGGGTTGGCACCTCATCCAGGGTGTCCTCCACCTTAGGATGGTCTGCAGGCTCCCCGTGACCCTGTGTAGGATAAGCGGTATAGAAAATGGATGGATGGATGGATGGATGGATGAATTTTCGGTGTGGACGTTTGTGAATGAAAGCTCGTCATGGATTTACCGGCACATTTGTACCACTCCAGCTAAAATCTCCCAAAATCCTGTGCAAAACCAACTGCTGTGTATTACAAAAACAACTGCTGTGTAATATAAAAGTTGAATCATATCAGGGTCCAAGAACACAGTGTGTCCTCGTAAAGGACACCAGCAATATTAACAGCTGGTTAAATGATTAGTCATGGCAATGTTCATGTTTTTTTTTTGTTGTTGTTGTTGTTTTTTTTGTTTTGCTGAGAGCAACAGAAGAGAACAGGTCATGGAAATCAGTCCTGATAAATATGTTCTATGCTTAATGTGTCACTGGCAAGTTTTGAGCGAGATGTGCATGAGGCATGACTCACTTCATCATTTCATACATTAATTCACTGTTTGTTTAGGTAATTGGGAATTTTAATATTTCGTACATAATATTAAAGATTGCTTCAGGGCACGTTATAAAAATCACTCACAGCTTTGCTTCCCGATGTTGTTTCTCTGTTTTTTTGTTTTTTTTGTTTTTTTTTTTTAAACGTAGTCTTGCTGTGGTTCGGATGCGCACGTAAGGTCATGTGTGGTCATTGGCCACTGTGAATGAGGGGGGAGCGTATTATGCCAATCGAGTACAAATGCTGCAGAATCATCCCTGTTCTTGAATCTAATTGAATTTAGAAATGTTAATATGATTGCTGTGCGCAGCGCTAGAAACATGATACAATTCTTAAAAATGTTTTCTGATCTCTTGAACCCACACACTCGCACATGCATACAGTAAATAGTATATGTATGCATATAATGCACATATACACTCGGGGTTATTCGAGTGCCTATGTGTGTATGTGTTTAAATGAAATATTTTCTAATAAAAAGGATGAGCAAAGAAAGCGTGTGCACTGGTGTGTGTAAATCACCGTATTGTAACTGTATGACCCAGTAAGAGCCATTTTAAGTGTATCACATCCATAGGGGCAGAGTCCCATCAATTTATATCAGCCTTTCTATAAAAAATGTACCTTTACGAAGTTCTCATTCACAAATCCATATATTTAAAATTCTGTTGAATTACTAATTACCTATTTTGAGTGACCAACAATTAAAAAAAAAGCTGCTATTGGACCGAAATAAACCATGAATGTTCCATTCATTTGATTTCTTTTCTAGATGGTGAGCAGTAGTGCCATAATTACTAGTAATTATTGGACTTAATAGTCCATTCTATCCATCCATTTTCCATACAGTTTATCCTACATAGGGTCATGAGGGAGCCTGGAGACTATACCATGGAACTTGGGGCAGCCCAAAGGAAACCCCCAAAGTACAGGGAGAACATGCAAGTGCCGCGCAGGATTCGAACGCCCAACCCCGGAGGTGTGAGACGAACGTGCTAACCATTAAGCTACTGTACCCCCTGCACATAATAGGCAACAAAGGAGAACTACAGTACAAGAATCACCAGTAGAGGTCCATTGGGACAGGAATCATGCTGCCCCATGCTATGGGTATGGACCAGAGGACAGGACAGATAATGACAGAGTTGCCAGAGCAGCAGTTTTTATGCTAGTTTTGGGCTTTTTTTTTTTAAATACTCTTTGGCAGCAGATCACATGTTATATAGCAAGTAATAAGAATTAAATCTAATACATTTCACAAACAAAGGCAAAGTGAAAGTGCAGACAGTGTATCTATGATGTGCAGAACCATATCTGTTTTAAAATACATTGCAAAATTTAGGACAGTGAAAGTGGGATTGTGGAGAGTATAATGTCTGCATGTGCCCCACAGTGACATTGTTTCCCCTGCAAAGACAGAAAAAGAAGAAAAATGTGTCCCCCGTTTTCCAATGCCTGATTCTTTTGGGTTAGTTTCGGGTCTTTTGAGTGGATTTTGAGACAGGAAATTATGCTAAATTCTACTGGCAACCCCGGTTAATCATATTAGCTCTTCGGGAAACACATCTACTGTCTGTTCTGCAAGCTTCCAGACTGTATGCAGCATGACTGTATGTTGTCAACTTTCAACTGCCTATTACGGGGTTACTCTAAAACTTCACTAGATAGTAGCCTATAGCATACGTCAAGAGTGAGAGCCTCTCAACTTTTGTCAGGTGTGTTTGGTCTTGCAATTTTTTAATTTTTTAATTTTTTTTTTTTACATCTAGATCAGCGTAATGTTAATGGAATAAATATTTGTGATTTTCTTGTCACAGTATATTGTCATACCAATCCATGGTCATACCCTTATTGTGTAGGTACTGTAAGTACACATTGACATGCATGGGGGGGGGGGCGGTTTTGTGTGTGTATAAACCCCACATAAGCTTAGTCAGGGGCCACTGTTATCGATAACCCTGCGGTGAGCTCTGCAGCACAGCATTGTGAGTCCAGACTTAAGGGACTACAGATAATAGTGCAATGTCGGTGCTTAAATCTCAGTGAACCAGAGCCGAGCAAGTAATTAGCGCTGCAGATCCACACTGGAGGTGCTAATCAGAGCTAATGCTGATTCTCCTGGCCACAGCTAACCCACTAACCCCTCGGCTGTCCTCCATTCAGCTCCGCTCCATAGAGAGGAGCAATACCAGAACACTGTCGGGGTTCTATTTCTCCTCAAGAAGAAAGAGAGAGAGAAAAAAAAGAATAGGATTCTCATTTAGCTGTGGTGTCGAAGGACAAAGATGGCACTCTGTCCTGTCATTGAAGGTTCATTAGAAGAACAATAGTGGTCTGGCGATTTCATTAGTGGAGGTTAATAAGCAGGACTGGGGCAATTCATTACCCATGATGCTCTCTCTGTTGTGGGGAGAGAGGGCCAAGAGGTCAGAGCTTCTTCTTGCTTCTTTCACAGGCGTGATTCACACATTCACTCACATCATGTGTAAACAAGCCAAACAAAATAAAGACGCATGAAGACTCTCTTCAAAATTTACCACAAGAAGCCTTTTTAAAGATGCAGACACAAATCTAGTTAATGTACGAGTTGCCAGTTTCTGCCAATTCCTCAGTATGGATTTGTGTTAACACTGAGTAACGATGTTAAGTGCGAATAAATGATAAAGGCAGGTATATTACAAGGACATGATACATCCAGCAAAGCCAGAACAAACAAAAGAAAGAAGGAAATGAGTAATAAGATGGAAAGAAAACATCTCCCACATCTCCTTCAGCTCTCGCTAACATCTCTACTGACAAAAACACCGGGTGTGAAGATGCTCCCACACACTCTGGCAAGACTAAGGTGGCTGCATTTGCCCAGATGTTCTGGTAGACTATCGGTACTTTGTTTTTTCAATGTCCACACACACACACACACACACACACACACACACACACACTCCTGATATTTCTTTTACACAGATTATGCAGCCACAGATTATGCAAAGAACAGAGTAATGGGCTGATATAAGTTCTCAAAAACAACACACACACACACACACACACACACAGCTGTCACGGTGTTACTACTGTCAGAAAAAGATATGACCAAAGTTCTGCATATAAAGCTAGTGTTGTATAAAATAATATTAACACTACAGCTATTACAGTTATCAATATAATATACGCAATATATTCTTGCACTGTAATATTTTTACTGTAATATCAAGTACCGGAGACCCGGTCAAAAATCCTCATACTACGTAACTGTGTAACAAGCATCAATAACGGTTATGGCTAGGCCTGTGTTTGTGCTTTGCTATCATGACACTAGTAAATGAATAGTTAAAAGTTATTGTCCTGGATTTCAACATCTGTTTTAAATTATTTCGAGAGAACCAGATGTGCCGCAGTCACACATGCTTCGTCATATCGTCTCTCCTTCTCTTCTCGGATGACATTTTGGTAAAGATATCGAATTTCAGTGAATTTTTACTCTTTATTAGCTGTCTGAGCTACCTGAGCTCTTAGCTGTATACAGCAGCGGAAAACGATGGAAAGAACATCAACTGATTAAAGCCAATGGCAGGGAAATGTTTATTGTTCCTCAAAAAAATTGCATTCATTTCTTATCTTCATCTTTTATGCTATAGATGGGTTATGACCTATAATTATTCATTTTAGACTACTAATGTTAATTAATTTTTCTGTACCGTTTATCCTACACAGGGTTCCAGGGAGCCTAGAGCCTATCCTAGGGAACTCGAGGCAAAAGGCAGGAGACACCCTGGACGGGATGTCAACCCATCACAGGGCACAATCACACACACATTCACACACTACGGAGAATTTGGAATAGCCAATCAGCCTACAACGCATGTCTTTAGACTGGGCGAGGAAACCAGAGTACCTGGAGGAACCCCCCAGAGCACAGGGAGAACATGCAGACAGGGGGGAGGTGGGATTTGAACCCCCAACCTCAGAGGTGCAAGGCAAACGTGCTAATCACAATTATCAATATAATATCTGCAATGCACTACCGTACTTAAATAGTTTTAATATAATACTATGGGGCTGATGAAATAATTCATTTCTGATTTGCTGCACATTTCTGATGGGTATTAATTCCTTATTTTGGATTTATTTGTTAATTTGCATGGACGTGACCACAGCGTCAGCTGTATAATAGTAGCCTGCTGGGAAAATTTAAACTCAGTTATAAGTAAGCAAAACATAAATAAACATCTGGCAAGTGGCCATGGTATAAGCAAGATAACCCCTGCGGACGTCTTGTCTATTTTTAAAATAAAATTCTCTCGGCTTTGCAACGTGGTGTTAATCGTATCCGCCTCTTTTTTTTTTTTCTTTTCTCGATAGCAGGCCACTTTGTTGAGCGCTACCTTTGTCCCTCTGTAACAACAACTCGCAGTAATCCATTTTGAACCGTTTTGAGAGAATGACTAAATCGGCGGACAATAATGTGATGATGATGATGATGATGATGATGATGATGGTCGTGGTCATGGTGGTGGTGGTATGTGGAGCATTGTCACAAACACACTGGTAAGGTGGGGACCAGAACAACTACAACAGGTTCAAATAAGCATTTAAATAGATTTTGTATTTATTAGGTGAATAAATAGGAAAATCGATATTCTTATGTGTCACCTAAAGGAAATAAGTTGGAGATGGAATGAAAGGAAAATCCTTGAAGATGGAATGAAACTAACACAGTTTGTTTCCTTTATTAAAAGAGCAGGAGAAATTCAGAAACGTTATACAGTTGCACTTGAAACAACTCTTTGTAATATCAGAGTTACATTATCTCTGTCCTCTCTTGAAAAGGTGTGTGTGTGTGTGTGTGTGGTGCGTACTGAATAATGGTATATCATTACCATCTCTCACTCTCTCTCGCTCTCTCTCTCTCTCTCTCTCTCTCTCTCTCTCTCTGCAGTCAGGACCTGAGAAAGTGATTGTGTGCATGTTATGTCATTTCCACCCTAGCCGGAGATGGCTTCTGTAATTTAGTTGTTTTAAAACAGCGGCGAGACGGGGCATTAGTATTCTCCTGATCTGTGTGGAAAGGTTGCTGCTTTACTAGCCGAATATCAATGATGTGGACACAGGGACACACAAACACGTGTGCACACACACTCAAGGACCTGAGATGGGGCTTTGATGGTGACAGCCAGGCTCGGTAATAATCGTGATGGCTCGAGATGTAAAAACCCAGGGCCATAAAAGGCTACAAATTTATCACAACACAACACCATCGTACCTTTCACAACAACAACAACAGCAAAAAAAAAAAAATCAGAGGAGTCTGGAGATGTACTTTGATTACTGCGCATTTACTGTAAAGCAAAGCATGACTATGTCTTTTCCTCAATTCTAAATGTCCCACAAGGCTTATTTAAAGTGCACCTGAAGTCAAAATACACCTTTCAGAGCTTTCTGTCCATTAGTATTATAGGCACCAGTATGATACGATATCTGGAAAGAATGCTTGGGAAATATTTGGGAAAACGGTCAAGTTTTACCATAAGTTTGATTCATATCTAGAACTTTGTCAAAACTTTGTCAAATTGGACTTTTGTCCAGTACTAGAACTATAAGTGTGCCGGCCCCGGAGGCAGGTCTTTCTCTACAGTAGCAGCACGTTAGCTGTCACTTTGATATCTATCTTCTATACCACTTATCCTATCCCAGGGAGCCTATCCCAGGGAGCATCGGGCACAAGGCGGGGTACACCCTGGACAAGGTGCCAATCCACCACAGAGCACACTCACACACCCATTCATACACTACGGACACTTTGGACATGCCAATCAGCCTACCATGCATGTCTTTGGACTGGGGGAGGAAACCGGAGTACCCGGAGGAAACCCCCGCAGCACGGGGAGAACATGCAAACTCCACACACACAGGGCCACGGTGGGAATCGAACCCCCGACGCTGGAGGTGTGAGGCGAATGTGCTAACCACTAAGCCACCGTGTGCCCCCACTTTGATATCACGTATAAGAAAAGCAAATTATACACATCTATCCCAAAATTTCCATATTTGGTGTCAGCGTTGTAAGTTGGTAGGAAATGCGTGGAAGTTTGTATGTCAGTCCGTACATATTTTGAGAAGGTTTTTGTTGTGTGATTGTTTTTTTCTTTGACCAAATTTTGATTGGACAAAAATCCTTGCTTTTGCTGTGGATTTTTTTTTTAAATTTGTGATGCAATTTGTGGAAAACTACTTGAACTGGTGAAATTGCACAGTGATTGTTTGTTGGTAAATGAGACCTTTTAGCTGTACTCACGTTCGACATACGTGAATCAAAGAGGGCTTTGGCTGAATGTGCGTTGTGATGCCATCATATGACGTGTCTTTCACAAATCTGTGGAAAGTCTGCGATAATTTGGAAAAAATTGCAAGCTCCTTCGAATATTGCAGAGTTTGGTTGATTCTGCATTCATTTCTGCGATCGCAAAATGCTGGAGGGACTGATTATTCTGTGTTCTCCTTCCCAGTTATTTGTCTCACTCTATAGTTCTTATCATGAATTTAATGTGCAAAATGAGAGCCAAGAATCAGAGAAACACAGAATGACGTGAGGGATCAATGAAGCGGTGAAGGAGGGGTTAGTTTGAGAGGCCGAGTGCACACTCCGAGTGCTTTTACAGTACTTGTGGCATATGATGTTTTGTGTGTGTGTGTGTGTGTGTGTCACTGGTTCTTCTGAGAAACTGTTGGGCCCTTAAATAGCAGAACTGGAAAAGAGAGGGATGACTGTAAGAGAGAAAGAGAAGAGGTGAAAAGAACACAGAGGGAGAAGGAGGATAAAGAACAAGAGTGTAAGAGAGAGAAAGAGAGAAAGGCTTTGTGTCAGGTGGCACTGAAGTGGACAGCTGCACTGTACACGGCTTCCGTTAATCCCCCCCCACTCCCCCCCCCCAAACACGCACACACGCAGGCACACCAGACACACACACATACACACAATTATACATACAACCCCAATTCCAAAAAAGTTGGGACAGTATGGAAAATGCAGAGAAAAACAATTTTGAATATTCAGTTCACCTCGCACTATATTGAAAACACGTTATTAACACGTTATTAGATGGTTTACTTCGTGAATTTCATTTAGTGTTTGAAAATATACACTCATTTCAAATCTTATGACTGCGACACACTCCAAAAACGCTGGGACAGTCGACTGTTTACCACTGTGTAACATCACATTTTCTTTTAATACCACTTAGTAAGCATTTGGGTGCTGAAGATACCAGTCGATTAAGTTTAGTTGTAAAGTTGTAAAGCCTTAACATGCATCTGTGGATGCAGCGGCGAATGGTGTTGACTGACAACGTGTTCCTGAGCCCATGTCAGGATATCCATTACAGACTCATGTCTGTTAGCAAATCGGTGAGCCTCGATCCATCCTTGCTCTTGAAGGACTAGGCCTTTTTTGGAGGCTCCTTATATTAGACGATTGCCTCATCTGTTTCACATCACCTTCTTATTTCAACTTTCTACGTTAGTTGTTTAAATACAAGTCAAAATACATTTACTTTTTTATTTTTTTTATTAGCATTTTCCATACTCTTTCATTTTTTTCGGAATTGAGGTTGTATATATATATATATATATATATATATATATATATATATATATATATATATATATATATATATATATAATGTTCAAACTCACAGACACACACAAACATACAAACACACTACCACTACCATAAGACAGGGGTCACACAAATGCAGGCAGGCATGTAAATATACACTAATATACCCACTCCCACATACACACACAGACGCACGTTTGTCTTATCATCCTTGTGAGGACCTCCCATTGACATAATTATAAATGCAATTATATAATTACTGCTATGCTACAACTTAATCTAACCCTACCCGTAAACTCAACTATTTTTAAAAAATAAAAAGGCCAAATGTCCCCCACAAAATCAAAACTATCAGATACACCATTTAGCATACATTTTGATATGAGATAAACACACACACTGATGGGTTTTAGCATCTTCATGGGGTATATTCCTTGACACACACATTGGTATTATCGACTTTATTCCTCTGTGTGTGTCTCTCTCTCTCTCTCTCTCTTGCACACACACACACACACACACACACACACACACACAGACTGGCATTACCAACTTCATAGGGTATTTTCTTTCATTTGTCCTAGACACTTTCATTTGTCCCAATACACCAAAATTTGGAAAAGTTTTATCCGGACCCCTTTTGTGTTTGTGACAAGTGCTTAACCTCCCACACCACACACACACACACACACACACACACACACACACACACACACACGTATACTTACACACTCTTACACACTTTGATTGTAAAGCCCAAGCATGAATGATGATCATACCTGTCTTTTTCCAGTGGTTTTTTTTTTGTTTTTTTTTTGTCAGTGTATGACAGTGTGTAGGACAAGACAGGATGTACTCCACTCCACGTACCAGACAACACTCACCACAAACCTACAGCTCCATCTAGTGACCGCTACATACGCTCTCTGCATTGCTAATGAGTCCACTGCTGAGAGAGTGCAGTGAGACTGCCAGTCAGGCAGGAGAAAACGATGGGAAAGGAGGAATATTCCTCTTATGTAAGCGCAATACTTACCTCAGATATCTTTAGATACAGTGGATGGTAATGGATGTGGCACGTAAGTCTAAGCTCTAGAAATGAGGGTTTTATTAAACGTGTGTGTGTGTGTGTGTGTGTTTGTGTGTGTGTGTGTGTCTTATATTCAAATGTTGATAGGAATAGCTGACAGTTTTGACCTTTGGTCCGCAACAGGAAAACTGCTTTATTTCATTTTACAAAAATAATAATAATAATAATACTGGAAATAAAAAGCGCTAAAATGTAGTTATTGAGGTTAAGGGTTGGATTTAGGTGTAGTATAGCATTAATTATGTTATCTGCATTAATAATTATGTCAATGGGAGGTCCTCACATGGATAGTGCAGCAAACGTGTATGTGTGTGTGAGAACGTTTTTGGTGTATGTTTGCATGTTTGCGCATTTGTATGACGCCTGCCTTACGGTAGCAGAGACCTACAGCAGTGAATGTTTGTGTTTTATTTATTAATACGTACGTGTGTGTGTGTGCGTATGTGTGCCCCTCAACTCCTGGTAATGAAATCATGCGGGTCAGTGGGAGCAGGCCGGAGTGGCATTCACACAGGTCACCCAACGGCTTGGAACTAAGCTGCTTTGACCAAGTCTGGTCCTCGTTGCCAAACACACACACGCACACACACACTTACAAACACGCTTTCTGACACATTCCTGTATGAGGAAGTGTGTTTGAGTCATACATTAACATCAAATTCGTATGCCACAGAAACGCGAAATACATAAAACGAACAATTTTAACATTTTTACGCGATACGTTCTCACGCATCGTGTAGTCACAACTTTCATTGCTCACACCATTCATATTTCAGTTTTGTCTATAACACTCATTTAATCTGTCATAACAGTGGAATTACAGAAAGTCCTGGAGAATTTTGCATTGCTAATATAATTACTTGGTATCAGATGGGTTTAATAGCTACATCGCCTCACCAAACTTGCCCTAAAACGACTCTGAGCCCTCGTATATGCAAAACATTCTTATTAATGTTTCATGAATATTTTTTTTTTTTTTTTTTTTCATTTGCTAATGTGGATGACAAAAAAGCAATAAGAAAGTTTCTTGTCATTTTTTGGGTTGAATGTGTTATGGTGATATTAGCATGATAATGAACGTACGTCATATGAATGATTAGCAGTGCAATTTGAAATGTATTTCGGTAAAAATGCTAATTGCATTATTATTATTATTAGTAGTAGTAGTAGTAGTAGTAGTATTGCAATAAGCATGAAAATAGAGAATAATACTACTCAATATGCATTACATATATTAAATACTAATTAAATATTTTCCAATAGCTAATTCATTACTTTAATGATGTGTGTACTTATATTATGTTCTACGTTAATTAATACAGACACAATCAATAGAATTTCATGGCTCCTCTCTGTACTAAAAACTCGACAAGCTGACCAAACATTATTAAGCACCATGTGCAGAAATGTTAAGTGTCTGTTATGCATCATCATCTACCCTGCGACAGATGTATAGAGTGTAGCGAAACCTACTTACAGCAGTGCAACGATTAACTATCGACATGCTCGTTTTGCTGTATAGATTGGACGTATTACAAATTGCTCGAGTTCATAATGAACGAGGACGAGGTTTCTGTTTGTTAGCTCTTCTCCAGTATGTAAATGCATTCCGCCGCCTTGCCGTAAGACTGTCGGGAGGGGACGCAGGAATGAGATTACGTACACAGATATTGCAAATGCAATTGTCTCAACACGGCCTGGGTGGTGGCTCGGAAATTGACTTTGTGATTATTCAGTTAGTGCGATAATTAAATATTGCGCGCCCAAGGTTCCAAAAGCCACTGAACCACGAGGATATTTAACAGGGCTTGACACATGTTTGAAATAATGTTTATTTATCAATACAAATCTGAAGGGTCGTAAAGTGGAGCACCTAGACCCGACTTCGGTCGCTCTTTTAGTTTGAGCACTGGAGCTTTTCAATTACTGTCAAATTAAAATAAAAATGGTCTTGCGTTCTGTAAAGCCTGCGTTCAGAAAGTATTGTAATTTGCAATTGTTAGCATTGTTAAACTCTAAGAACACCCTCAAAAAGCTTTAGAAAATAGACTACACTTTTATTCCTTACCTCTTTACATGTATCTCAGTGTCTTCATTTATTATCTTCTCTTCATTTTGTGATTTTTTCCCTGTGTCCGTGTCCATCAGCAAGAAATGAAATGTGGAAATGTAAGGAGGACCACCGGGAGCTACATTTTATTTATTTATTTTTGTTTTATTTATTTATTTTATTTTTTTGTTTTTTTGTTGTTGTTTTTATTTTTGTTTTTTTTTTTTGAAAGGAGGTGATTTTTGAGTTCATGCACATGTTTGTGGTTTACAAAGGTTTACAGTTTGAATTTCATAGCGCTTTATAATTTATTTTTGAATACATAATAGCTCAAAAGAGTATTTCTCATAGTGAGACCCATGGACCTCCAAGGGTGAAGCATAGCCAGGGCATCTGTGTTTTTTTTTTATTATTTTTTAAAATTATTTTTTATTTTAAGTACAGAGGCAAAAACGAGTACACACTAAGTGAGGGTGCTGAGGGTGCCACAGCAAATCTGACTTTCTGTATTCTTTTAACTTTTAAAATAATAATAATAATGATAATAATAATGATAAGAAGAAGAAGAATATTGATATCGCACATGTATGCTGCTTAAAATGACATCATTCCTAATGCAAAGTGCCTTTTTTCATCGCTGGGTGGAAATATCGAGTTTTTATTGGTCTATTTGACTAGTCACTAATCAAATCTAATCCAAAACCAATTCAGCCTATAAAAGGGTCAACTTAGACCCTAATGTGTTCTGTCAGTGGAAGGTTCAGGAATAAAAAGCTCTCTTGCTCTGACAAATAGCCAGATTATCATTGTACACATCTGAATAATGAGACTAACATTTAAATAAATTATGTTCGTAAAATAAATATGTATTAAGGAGGTTCGTGGAATTTATTCTGAGTTTGAGAATCCTTGGCTTAAAACTGAATTATTTCAGGCACTTTGTGATGACATTCTTAATAAATATTAAAGACGCTTTATACGTCATTAGAGGTCATATTAGTAGTGCACATGACATTAATTAGGAGTGCTAATACATTCAAATATGCTTATGTCATGGATTTGCATTGCGCTTCTTCACTGAAGCACAGTTCGGGTTAATACAATGGTTATAAACCAGTGTTAGAGTTATGAGACTATGGATTATGTATGAATGCAGGCTTTACTGCAGTGTATGGAAGAAACAGTGGATTGATGTCTGCTCATGTGTTGTTGTTTTTTTTTTGTTTGTTTGTTTTTTTAAGCAATCTTTTTTTTCCTTACTAAATCTTGTTGGCTTGCAACTTCCAAAGTCTACATACAACCCCCAAATGTATGCATTAATAAATGAAGACAGGAGCATACAAAACTAAATGTCTATTCAAATTTAAGCAGAGATGAGTATATCTTATTCACTATCACCATAGAAACGTAGGGGGAAATACCACGATATTGTAATTTGAAACATTTTATCATTGCAAAAATGTTTATGTAATACATGGGAAAATTCTAATGCTGTCTAATGTCAGCAGGTCCAAGCCAATGCTCCAGGAATATAAGAGGAAGACGCAGAACTACAGGTGTTTACAAAGTTTCAGCTAACGCAAGGAGGAAGAGGAAGCCTAGATCTCACCAAGATTAGGAAGATTAAAGGTATGAAGAAATAATTTCATTTTTAGACGAACAAAGAAATCCCTGTTGTTTATTGCATAGGAGGCAAGTGTGGTTTCTACTCAGCTTGGAAACGTGAAGGTGAGTAACACAGATCTTTTGAAAGATTTTAACAGGTCCTTTAACAGCTGTAATCTTGAAACCTATTCTGCTTGTACATCTCTTGGATATACGTGTAACTGTAAACATATTTCACAACGGATCGCGCTGAGTTTGCGTTTCTTTCTTCCAAGGTAACACTGTACTGTTCTCAGCATTTTTAACGTAGAATGGCCACAAAGCAGATACAAAAACTGTGAAACATTTCACACAGCCAAACCGCTCAAAGCGTTGGCGTTAATCATTCAGACAAAATTGGTTCAGCTGATAAAATTAGTAAATATAAAGCTATAACGTGAAATGGCAACAGCGTCAACGGTGAACGAGTAGCAATAGAAATAAATCCAAATTTGTTAATGAATGGGAATTTGATTATGCATAATTTTATTGTGTCTAGTCTTTTTTTTTTTTTAATAAAGCATTATACAATTGGGCCCTTGTGACTTCACATGTATAAATAGTGCAGCCACTTTGAGATGGCAGCCTACACTAAAACAGGGCATTTTTCATTACAGACTTGGTGTTTTTGTGTTTTGTATTCGGGTCATGTTTAACAACGCCAAATTTGAGGTTAGTCTTTAATATTTTATTATTAAGTGCTTAATATTTAAAATATTATTCATATTTAATACTTACTATATTTTTCTAATGGATGTATGAATGTGACTGAAATTTGGTTGTGTGTGTGTGTGTGTGTGTGTGTGTGTGAGAGAGAGAGAGAGAGAGAGAGAGAGAGAGAGAGAGAGAGAGAGACCCAGGACTACTGGAGTGTGTTGTGGAGCACTGTATCGAAACAAACAAACAAAACAATTAGAAATGAACTCTCATACAATATTCATCACTCGGTTACCCCTGGCATGACAAGCCATCATGGTTCCTCCCCCTAACCACCATGATGTGGCTGCCACTTAAATCAAATTAGTAATTAGCAAATTGAATCAACAATTAGGGCAAAAAAGAGCGACATGAAATTAATGTCAGTGCCGTCACTTTGTCAGGTTGTCAGTAAAAGTCCAGAAAAAAGCAGCCGCTCCTGCAGTGGTGTGTGTTTGCCTTTTCGTTGTGGTCTCAGCCAAAGTTGGCACGCCTTTTCCTGCACGTAAATTTCCTCTTCAGACCCTCACTGTGCCTTCACTCTCTTTCTCTTGTCACTCCTATCTGCGTTTGTCACAAAGTCGAGGATGTCAAATGCGTCGCTGCTGGAAAAGTCCTCATTATGCAAATATTCTTGTCGCAAGTCGGCTCGGATTTGAGCAAGATTTCAGCGCAATTCTCAGTCTGATCGAACATAAACGTTTGTTCTTCCAAAAGGTTGCACGTAAACGTAAAAGTCATTCTACATAAACTAGCTTGCGTACTATACCGTTAACCAAATTTCTGCATAATGCTTCAATTAAACGTTTCGCTCCGGAATAAATCCATTTCAATGGAATTCTTTCTAATAAAATATGGTAAGGAGTGCGCTTTACTGTATATTTTAAACTCATTTTCCAGCACCTCACATGTTCAGCACAGAGAAACATGACAGTCTTTCCTGCAAGGGAACATTAATAATCGTGTTCCATTAAATGGCACAGTGAAAGACAAAATGGGTGTGATGACAAAGTGAACTTCTCAAAGGGAAACAGGCTCTCCCTCTTATTTTTATTTTCCTATTAACAGATCAGTTATTGTCCCGGGCATGTACTCTGAACATAATATTTAACATATAGTACAATAGCAGACCGTATTTAAATCCGAAAGGGCAGTTATCTGATGTAAGGAAATGGCCCTGAGGTGTAATTTCACATTTGCATGTTGTTCTTAAACCTGCTTTCTGACAGTCAGATCCTCTGTACTGAAACTAGGCATAGACTGACATTACAATTTCATATCCTAATAATCACCTTTTAATTTGATGTTACGTTCAAAAAGTGAACAGAATTAAGGGATAGCCTTCCCTGGGAAGCGAAAATGTGATCCCGCATTTTTCATTAGGCCAAAATAATGGACATTAAAAGAAAACTGTCTGAAACTAAAAGAAAACTGTCTGAAACTGTCCCTTCCGAATGGGACAGCTGTTCAAAAAAAAAAAAAAAGAAAAAGGTTTCCTACTCATACTACCTTCTCTTAAATAAAATGCACATTATTTTGAAGTGCCATGCTAACAATATTTTATTGATATTTTGTATCCGTGATAATAATTACTAAAATGACATTATATATATATATATATATATGTACTATATATATATATATATATATAGTACAGTGCAAAAGTCTTAGGCATGCTATTTTTCTAGTGCAAACTTTGTTATAGATTTTTATTTATGACTTCCACATTATCGAGTCAGTACAAAGACATTTTAGATTCCCAAACATTAGTTTTTCAGCACAAACTTAACCGTTAGTGATGTTTGTATGTCAAACAAATGTTTGTATATCAGTAAAGAAAGCAGCATATTACGTATGAGACCACTTTTCAGACAAAAAACACAATGAAAGCTGCTGGGTTTTGCTGCAAAAATAAGAAGTACATGCGATAGTCAAAGTCTCCAGAAGAACCGTGGCTGGTTCTGCAAGATGCTCAATCAGACTTACAGCTCATTTCCTTATAAAACTGAACAAATTGTACCTGAGACTACTTTGTTTTTTTTTTTTAAAGCAAAGTGTCATAACACCAAATGTTGAGTTTGTTGAATTTATTACTGTTTACTGCTGTTTATAGTATTTTTATTAATGTAGAAACATACAATTTCATTATTATTCAAGGCATCTTTTCTCTACTGCATTTATTTGCTTGTGCCTAAGACTTTTGCACAGTACTATGGGTATATATATATATATATATATATATATATATATATATATATATATATATATATATATATACATATATATATATATATATAGTTCTACTGTTAACTGATCTCTGCATCTCATGGGGCAGATATATTGGCACCACAAATCCAGAGCTACAATGTAGGGACTGTGTCTCTGCCAGAGTCCCCCCCCCCTCCCCGAACCCCCCCCCCCCCCCAAAAAAAAAAAGGAAAAGGAAAAAAAAAAATGTTAGAGCTTATTTCAATATTCATGAATTTTCTATGAGCTCAGTTCGGCGGTTTCGATTAAGCATTAATTAGCAGCCAGGGGGGAAACCAAACAAAAATAAGGAGATGAATTGCTAATGAGTGTGGTCTGAATCCAGGCACTACGTTACAGCAGGTTTCGCTGTGGTTCACGTTTTCCTGACCCAAAAAAAAAAATAAATAAAATACGTCCTCAGATCAGTTATTCTAACTTTACTCTGTAAGGTTGATCCACATGTGTATCATCGATGTATCCTTTATCATTTGTTGTAATCTGTCAAGGTTAATTATATAAGTGGGCATTTATAGAATTCAATTATACTATTACGAAACAAATGTGGGGGGGGAGGGGGGGGTTATATTTTTAAAATGTCTGCAGTCATTTTCTGGTATGTTATGGCACTATTGTTTATTCTGAAGTTCTTGCCTTGTGTCATTTTTTTTTTTAAATGTCATCGAAAGCTCATGCAGTGTTCCTTCGCTGTCTTTTTCAGCTAGCTAAAATGTATTATACTCTACAGGGAGTGTCAGGAAGTTGTTCACAGTTATAATTATTTATAATAGCAATAATAATAATAATAATAATAATAATAATAATAATAATAATAATAATAATAATAATAATAATGTTGTTATTATTATTATTATTATTATTATTATTATTAACAACAACAACAACAACAACAACAACAATAATGTACCGAAATGCATAAAATTACTATTTTCCCTACATCATGATGTCAGGTTTATGTGAATGTCACTAAATCTGACCCCATAAACACTATCCTCCTGAAATTGTTTTTTTTTTTTCTACATCAAAATGAAACAAAGAGGAAAGAAGAAAAGGAATCATGTGCCATGTGAACAAATTATGGTTTTTTTGTTTGTTTGGTTTTTTTTGTTGTTGTTGTTGTTGTTTTTTAAAAGGCATTAAAATATTAACTGCAAAAAATTATCAAACTTGTTTCTCCTAGTTCTATTCATTGTCAAAATATTAATCTCGCTTAACTTTTCAGAAATCTGCCACTTGCCTGAAGGAGCGTGTTATTATGCAGCATCATTAATAAAAAAGCATTATTCATTTGTTGTACTTAATGCGTTTGCAAAACTTAAAATGTAAATGTCTGACATTCTTGTTTAAATGCAATGATTTGATGAATATATTTGTAAAATGTGAGTAAAGCACATAAGCATTTGGCATAACATTTTAATGCATCACTGTCATAAGCGCAAAATGTCAAACAAAGCCAAATGTACATTGTGTTGCGATTTGCATACATAATTACTCTCTGCAAGAGTTCATTTCTGGAAATATTTACGTTTTAATTGTAAAAAGTCTTGTTGTTTTTTTTTTTTGTTTGTTTGTTTGTTTGTTTTTTTTAAAAAAAAAAACCTGTTCTTGTATCATTCTGCAGGTGAGTAATGAAACACACCTTCTTCAAAATTATTCAGTTCCATCACTGCAGCTGTAAAAACATAAAAACAACTGATCCAGGTTATCAGATCTTTATGTGTTTGGGAATGGGTTTAGCGACTTAGTGCCCAGTAAGAGATGGATAAATACTACAGGCAGAAAAATAAATGACATTGTTACTGTGGCATTAGCCTTAAGCCCAGCTATTCTATTTGAATTGTATTGCTGAATCATAATCAGGTATTTTAGGTAAGCAGAGCTCAGCTGTGTGAAAAAAAAAAAAAAGAAGCAGAGTCGTTGTTTCCCTCCTGCCTTTTTCTCCGACTTCCTTTAAAATCTCTAAAGCTGTACATTGTGATGGACGTCCACGCTACTCAAATCCTCAGCAAACACAAGATGCGCCTCCAGACACTGAGGGGGGATAGCCTAGCAAAAGGTGTCATTTATTTTGGATACTGTGAACAGAAAACATGGTATATATGGAAATGCGTCTCACCTTAACCCTTTCAGAAACTGACACAGAAAGACTTTAAAAACTTATTTTTAAATATATATATGACTTACTTTTGTGCAGTTGTTTTTACTTCGTCATTTAAACTGATGGATATTAAAAGAAGGCTGTTTTCTCTCCACAGTAGCCAAACAAAGGGTTAAAATTAAGAGCCACAAATGTAGGTTTTGTTTGTTTATTAGTTTGTTTGTTTGTAATATTTACAGTGGAGGTTAGTTCTGTGACCTGCACAGATGGCACTGGCAATCATCAAGCATCCTGCTTTAAATATAGAGAAATAGCAACAAAAAAAAATAAATAATGAAGAAAACAAATACTGATTTTTTCAAATAATTTAATAATATCCTACAGCAGTGCTGAAGCCAATATTTAAATTAATACAGCATGCAGAAATCAAAGAGCACATATAGCTAAGTGACTACAAATGTGTTTAAATATATATCTTAACAGTATTTTAACCTTCTGCTGCAGTCATACAGTACATGGCATTAAATGTCATTCCCTTTACAAAATGGGATTCTGTAATAAAGTCATGTTATATATGGAAAATCATGTTTATCCTCTGAGATATATATATATATATATATGTATATATATATATATATATATATATATATATATATAAAATTTTATTTTATTTTTTTGCATAATTCCACCTCAACCCTCAACCTATAATACATTTCTAGCCTGTCCTATTTTGCAACTGCATATTGAAGAAACAGAACAAAAGAAAGGTTCTGTTAGAAAACACAATAATGTTCACTCACACACATTTTTCTCTTTTAGGTCAATCACAAGGCTGCGATCATCTTCGACAACAATTGGCTATAAAACACACATCTTCCCCCCTATCTGCCCCTGGCATGGCCTCTCTCTTTCTCCTTCTCACAACCTATCACAATCCATTACCACAAATTAGGGCTCAATAAAATTGCTATTCAGAGATAATTAGCGGCTGGTTTTGTGTCCCGCGCTTCCACAGGGGTTGTTGTGCTCGGGGTCACAGGGCCTCAGCAGCTGGGGTAAGCGAAGGGTGACTCGAGCCATTCGGGCTGACCCTGCTATCCAGTGATCCCCCGCAGTGCTCGCACACACCAGACCCTCACCTGCCCAGACACCCAGCAGCTCCAAATTAAACAAATTATTTCAACCTTCTCCCCTCTGCTCCTCTCACACTTCCTCCCTCTTCTCTCAAAGGGGCACAAAAAAGCAGAGCAGCACTGAAAGGCAGCACAATGAGTCGAGGACCGGCGATCATTAACAGGGTGAGCTCGTCTTTCGTTAATTAACACTTTCAGGATAACGCAAGGCTCCGATCTGCACATTGGTGAAGGAGTGATTTTTTTTTTTCCTTTTCCCGGCAAGTATTTGCCTGTGTACAGCCATGTCTAATTTAGAACAAATTGTCAATTTGTTCTGTATTTATTTGCTGACCAGCCAGTTAAATTCATAGAAATTCTCATCAGTTATTTCATTAACACTCAGGATTCCTGCAACAATAAAATATTAATTACACAATGAATTATAGCCATAAAGATCCAGTAAATCATGTCTAAATTACATACTTACATATAAAATGATTACACCTTCACAGTTAAAATGTTAAATGTATGATTCATTAAAGAAAGCTATTGTAAATGATGAACATATAACAATTATATAATGACCATAATAATAATAATAATAATAATAATAATAATAATGATTCACTATTATTATTATTATTATTATTATTATTATTATTATTATTATTATTATTGTTATAGTAAATAATTAAAATGTCTATTTCTGAATTATTTCTTTTTTTAAGTATAACAGTATAATCATAATACAAATGCCATATAATAACAATAATAGGAATTATTATTATTTTGTTATTGTTTATGAGTGTGTATTTTTCATAGTGTGGGTATAAATTAAATGTTTTCATTTCTGAATTATTAGCAATTTCATAACAATAATGGTTAAAACAAAAGAGCATGCTGCTGTGTATAAAAAATAAATAAAATAAATAAATAAATAAATAAATAAATAACAATGCTACAATGCAAGCTCTAATTTCCTAGCATGAGCAAAATCCATGAGGTAGGTCTGAGGGGGAAAGAGGAGGCTACACTTCATTAACAGAATCCATATCTGTGCTCCTCTGGGAGAAACAGGCCAATGAGAGCGTGTCAGGTATAACAGGATATCTTACCTGTAATGTCAGCGCATGACAGTGTTAAATCATTGTTTAAAGGAAAAATGAGAGGAAGTAATCTGATACACAAGATCAGTCTCTCTCGCTGTCTCTTGTTGCAGTTTGTGTGGCTTTTGCCCTCATGTACCTTCATTCTAGACGACACCACACACAGTGGTCATTCTGCATCAGTGCCTCACAGGAATGTTTGCCCTGAACACAGCGTGAGAGGAGACATTGGTGGTCAATAGGGCACAGTGCCACCCACAATCTAGCACTCCTGCCCGAGGGACACAGACTCAAAGCACTGTGGGTAATGTGAGGACCTCACACTACAACAGCCAGTACATAGAGGAAGGTAGAAATAGAGAGAAAGAGAGACGAGGGGCTTCTGGAGGGCAGCAAACAAACAAGTCCCATTTTGCAGCTGACGAAAAGAAACCTCACACTGCTTTGAAAAGCTACAAGCTACATTCAAGGACAAATGTATGCATCTACAATAACAGTAAGCTTTTATTTTTCCTCGCTGACTGAGGTCTCTCTGACATGCAAACAGAACAGCATGAGCATGCTGATCAGTAATTACACACTCACGAGCTTTCACACACACCGCCGATCTAAGGGAACTCTCCAGAGAGCCTCAGCCACCCCGGGATCACACTTTCCATTGGTAAGCTGGTGCAGGCGCAGGCCGCTTATGGACATTATTCATATGTTAAATGCCATCCACACAATGGCCATGTACACTACTCCATAGGGTTGCTTCTGTTCTCCGTGTCACCCGTCATTCCAGTGCTCCCTCCATTACTTATTTAAAAATGCATAAAGCACTTCAGCTGCCTTCTCCTCACTGAGGGTCAATCAATTTTGGGAACTTATTTTGGCATGGAGCGTTAATTATCCTGCCAAATTAAAGTGTGTTGCATTTTAGCTAATTATGAGTGCACTTTAAACTTCGAAATATGCAAATTGCTATTCATCTTGCTCACCAATGTACTAATTTATGGCTTTTTAAAAATGTATATTCATACGGATAAAATCGTTCTCTGTGTCTCGATGGGTTGTGGCCACATCAAAAATGATACATTCCGAATATTAAGATTCATATTTATTGGCAAGTCAAATCAACACAGAGTGTAATTTAACAGGCTGTAAAGTGTGATCAAATCAAGCATGATGTCCAAATGTGTGCTTTTTCAAATATATCCAAAATATGAAGAATTAATTTCACATTAATTTAACATGTGATACTAATGTCCCCCCCCCCCTGCACCTGTCATATTATGCCTATTAGCAAATACTTGTCAAAGTAAGCAGTGTCAGATAAAGATGAAAACATGTTTTTTTTTTTCCATTTTCCTCATCATGCTACCCAGTTGTCCCATTTCCTTTTACATGTACTTTAGAAATCACTGATACATTGCTAAAATCAATATTATACTCCTAGCTAGTTCAACTGCCTGTGCCAACACTCTTTTCCACTATCTGTCCTAAACTTATTAACTTCAATAACAAACATTAATACTAGGTGTAACAATGTTGGCAGTATGCTGTTCAGATGCAGGGCAAGAGTACATGTGAGCATTTTATTTAGACTTCTGACTTTGGCACTGTAATTAGTCAGTAACATAAAACTATTCAAAACAAATAAATTGGCAGCTTGCTTGACACTTTCTGCTTTGCAGTCTTACAACCACACACACACACACACACACACACACACACACACACACACACACATTCTCAGCTCACATTTCAAACAAAGAGAGAAAGCGATTATATATATATGCGTGGACCAACATGGTTCAAGTAAGCCATGTTAGTCATTACCTCTCTTGCTTGTCTCCAAACACTTCCCTCCTAGTCCAGATCCATGCTAAACCATTCCCCCACCGGCTACATACCCATGGAGAGCAGCTTGAACATTCACAGAGACCCACTGGCATTGCTTCAATCATGGACTTGATCAGGCACTCACTTATTTGTGAAATCAGTCTGGTCCATTGTTTAGGTACAAATTTACAACAATATCCTGACATTCCCAGGAACTGTCCCAACTCATTTTGGATCTTAGCTCACGGGGCAGCCACAATTGCAGCAGTCTTAACCATTTGGGGACACACCTGTGCGTAGCCCAAGCTGAAGCCCAGATCGGGTACCTCCACCCATCCAACTGCACACTTTGCTTGGTTTTGCATTAAAGACGAATTGTTTGAAGGACTTGATAACTGCCCTCACATGACAGTTAACACTACAGATTATGCCATCTAAATAATCAGTGGAATTTGCACTTTGTGATCATAGCACCCTATCCATTAGCTGCTGAAATGTAACCAGTTGGGATTTGAGTGGGATTGGATGATTTTGAACAAACAAATTTCGTCTCAGTTGAGTTTTCTCTCACCAGAGCAGCAGGGACCACTTCTAAGTGTTTCAGGAGATTGAGGTGGTAAAATTGAGGTTTGTTTCCCCTGTATGTTCGCTACACTTCATATTCATTGGGGAGTAGTACAAGAAAGCTATCCTTTGGTGTAAACTGTATCAGTTGAGAGCACCTATTATTGAGCCACTGTTGCCAATCCTGCGCCTGGAGAAACGTATACAGAAAAATGGAGTTTTGCTTGCAGCTCCAAAATGAACTGAACTTCATTTTGTCTGGGTGTTGGACCGCTATGTAATAATGTCAAGCACTCTCCTGGGCTTCCACATACATGTATATAATAACTAAAAAGTACTAAACCCCATGGAGGCCTAGACAACCTCTCGGACTACCGTTAATCCCAGTTATGGCTGTCATCATGTATGAATTTATTAATCATATTTTTAAGCATCTTATAAAAACTCTCCACTGACCCATCATTTTAGGGTGTTATATGATGGACTGGATTGTTTAAATTCCCAACAAGTAAAAAATAGTGATGACAATGAACTCAACTACTTATATTCTTGACCCTACTCCATCATGTGTTCTTAAGGGGTGTCTGTCATCAATCATTCCCCTCATCTTGAATATTGTGAGCACCTCCCTTATTACTGGTATTGTCCCCCATGCCTTAAAGGTTGCAGCTATCACACCAGTCCTTAAAAAGCCTGGGTGTGATGTCTGACCTATCAAATTACAGGCCTATTTCAAATCTTCCTTCCTTGGCTAAGGTTCTGGAATGTGCCATTGTGGCACAACTATATTCTCATTTGTCCCTCAACAAGCTTTTTGAACCTTTTCAATCTGGGTTTAGACCAAGACACAGTACCAAGACTGCTTTGGTTCGAATTATGAATGACTTCCTTATCTCAGCTGACTCTGGAGCCCTTATTATCTTGGAGTTGTTAGATCTGAGTGCAGATTTTGACACAGTGTGTCACTCTATCTTGCTTGATAGACTGGAGAGTTGGCTTGGTATCTCTGGTACTGTGCTTGAACGGTTCAGATCTTACCTTACTGATCGTTCCCAGTTTGTTGTCCTGGGAAACAACAAATCTGATATTGGACAGGTCTGTCATGGTTTTCCTAAGGGGTCTGTCCTGGGTCCTATACTTTTTAGTATTTATATGCTTCCTTTAGGACAAACTATTAAGAAATATGGTTTATGATATCACTTCTATGCTGATGATACCCAAATTTAGTTCAGCTCGAAGTCTGATATAACGGTCACCTCAACAACTCTCTCTGAGCATTTGCAGGAAATCAAATTATGGATGCACCACAATTTTTTCAAATTGTTCCAAGACAGAGGTTCTTCTTGGTAGCACATCAGTAGTTACTCATAAAGGTGGAAGTTTTCATTTGACCTTGGATGAAAGTTTGGTATTGCCATCTTCTCAAGCTTGTAACCTTGGTGTTATTTTTGATGCTCACTTGACACTGGATGCACATATTAAGAGTATCTCTAAAGCTGCATTCTATCACCTCAGAAATATTACCAGGATTAGGCCTTTGCTCTCATTACATGATACTGAAAGGCTTATTTATGCATTTATTACTTCAAGGATTGATCATTATTGGTAATGCGCTTTTTATTGACCTACCCACAAAATATATTTAACGACTACAGTACATCCAGAATTCCGCACGTTTTTTTTCACCTACTGTATACTCCTTCACATCAGCACATTACTGGCGTGCTTTATAATTTGAATTTGCTTCTGGTTCAATCACGTATTGAAAGAATGGCCCCTTCTTACATTTGTGACTTAGTTACCCCATACACTCCTTTTCATTCTCTCTGCTGTTCTGCTGATTCTCTCACTCTTCAGCAGTCTCTTTGCAGTCTAAAATCTGTGGGTGAGAGACCTTTTTCTTTTGTGGCCCTTAAGCTATGGAATTCACTTACTTTTACAGTCAGAAATACTCCCACATTAAACAGTTTTAAGAAAATGTTGAAAACACGTCTTTTTAAAATAGGTTTTGGTCTAGCTTTTTTCAATACAGTGTAGAGTCAATTATTGTGTATTTTATATTTATTGTTTTACTGTATTGTATTATGTCTGTATTTTATCTATATTTCCGGTTGTTGCAGTGTTTGTGACATAAATAAATGTGTCCTGATTAGTTAGACTCTCTTTGGGACTTGGGAGATTATGTAAAACAATGCCTTAACTATGCTATTCATAGAGACCATCCTCAGAGGAACTACTTTGGGATACCATGTCGCATAGTCCAGGAGGACTTATACGAAGCAATATTCCCAAGTTGACCAGAGTAATGGCCTGATGAGAGCCATACTAAAAATGTGTTTGTGTCATTCCCTAGTCCAGAAGAAGGTTTGACCAATCCCATCTGATCGTTCAGACAATCTTACCCAATTCCAGGTGTTCCTACGGAAAGTTTAACTAATCCCAGGATTCCACAGAAGATTCATCAGCAGCATGGCACATTCCACTGACATACATCACCGTTAATACCCAGCCAGACAGAAATGAGCAACGAGTAGGTTTTTTTGTTTTTTTTTTATCCACCCCTGGTGTCCAGCAATGGGTTTATAATTAACCACATTGAAACCAATTGCATCATTGATAATATTAAAGTGCAGTAATGTCGGTCTGATCTCAGTTCAAATATTAATCAAAGCAACCTGGTCAAAAATATTCAAAATTTCATCATGTGACTCCTCCAGAAGGAAGTGCAAGAGGGGCACAAGGCATATGTGCACCTGCCCTGTCACTCACGCCTACCCAGTCACAGTAATGAGATGGACCAGAAAGTGCATATGCTGACAAGGCTAAGCACACCTTACACCTACTTGTTGGGACCCACACCTCACCTAAGTCTGTTGCTAACTGAACAAACAACAATTAATCTGTTTCCACCTTTATTTTGTGTTAACACCTTTCTAGTGCTTCATCTTGAATCTGCACACAGCCTGAATCAACCAAGTCCGATATATACCCAGAGCACTTGACCCACCTCCATTGAGTCAGACTGATTAGTAGGAGTGTGAGAGGATTTGGGCTGGGCAACTCATTGAGCATGTGCCTGTGGCACATTAAGATCCATCCTTGTTCCCTAAGTTAGCTCCTGCTGGGCAATCGACTGGGAAACATATCCACTAGCTGCAGCATCTTCTTCTCTAGGCACCAGGCTTGACCCAAAGCAGCCAGTGACCTTATCTGGAATGGCTCAATTTCTCTTCTGACAGCCAGATAATCCAGTTGGGTCTAGGGTGGTAGACTACAGGTAGCCAGCTGGGCCTCTCCAGTTAGAAGAGCCTACATTTTGGGGCCAATTCACTTTTTAGCCAGCCACACTCCAAGGGTGTCATCCCAGTGAGGGACAGGCATCTTATTGGCAGGATACTGGGGAGAGCCTCATGCTTGGCCAAGGACTGAATTCACATTTATATTTATTCATTTAGTAGATGCTTTTATCCAAAGTGACTTACAAATGAGTGAATACAAGCAAAATTCATGTTACACATTCTCTGAACAGCTCCCAAGTTTTGGCACCAGTGTAAGAATGTCAGCAGTACATTGCTCAGAAAACACAGCAGACCCAGTCTAAGAACACCCATGATCTTTCTATTTGGGCTCATGCCATGTTAAGCCATGCCCCCACCTGCTACACTAGGCTAAAATATAACTCCATTTGAGACAACCTTTGTGAAACAGGCGAATAAGGCTTCCTTGTGCTGCCAGATTACAACCTGCAGCTCTATATTTCACAAGCAGATAAGAGTGACAAGGCACGTGTTGGATGAATGTCATTTTAATGCTCAAAAATACGTCTATTTTCTATAAGGAGATGCTGCCATCAGACCATCTAAATCAGCAACATCAATGTTAAGTAAAGAACAAAATAAACTGCCAGAAATGAACAAATTATAGTCTACTGAAACCAAGATTTATTTGAGGGGATTACATAATAAACTATTCTAAATGCCAGAAACAAATTACAAATTACAGACAACCTGATCTACTGACAACATGATCTCTTACAAAATTCATAGGAATTATAAATAGCAAGAATGATTTACTTGGATTTGGACTACAAACACTAACCGCATCCCTAATCCTAAACTTCAGTACCTTCAGCAGCCATTCAGTACTCCTTCTGAGTTGACTGTATGAATGTACGTTTGTGTGTCTGTCTTGTTTCAATCTCAAATTTACATTGAATTTACACAGAGACCATATAGTCTTATGATAACAATTACAAAGCTGCAAAGCTTGTAGTTCAACACAATATTCCCCATGGACTGTTAGCTTTATGTGGCATATTTCCAACATGGCTAACTACTAACACTGGAAAAGTGTTAACTCTAACACAATAGTAACTACTTGTATGATTCAAGTCGTGCAATTTAATTCGCATTTCACTCATACAAAATCAAATAAAATGCAATTGCATCATTATTATTTGCTTGAATTAATTCACGTTTCATTAGATATGGTTCTATATTTCATATTTTGTTACTTAGTAAATTTAAGATCAAACCTTTCTTGCTCTCTGGGCACCACTTTTAGGCTCCCTAAAGTAAGCCGAAGTCAAGTGCAGTCTCACATTAGGAGACACTGACAAGGATGAATGATGGTCGACGTTTGTCACACCTGTCAAAAAGTCTTCTGCCATCCTTTCCCAAGATCTCACACACTGATATTAGAAGCGAAAGTGCCAAACGTGCCTATAGTGGTGCGATGCAGAGCCCTTCACAGCTCTCAGCTCCTAACACAAAAAAAAAACCTGCCTAGATTTCCATATGGAAAGGTCACAAATACCCTTCAGGCTCTGCTTTAATTAGTGACTGAATTAAATAAGGGAGAGACAGAGACAGGTACAGTTATCAAGAAATGAAAGAGTTACATAAGTTAACAGAAAGTGCACAGTGCTTTAGTCTTCAGGATGTCCTCCTGGGGAGAAGGTGTAAAAGAGAACAGGATGACAGGATGAGTCTGGAAAAGTGTGCAGTGTTAACACAAGGCCCAATGTGTGAAATGTCCTCGGATTTTATAGCATTTTTCTTTCTTTTTTTTTCTTAGACTTCACAGTGTATGTTTAGTTTCAACAGCCTCTCAAAGACCACTCAGTTGTGCCAGGTCCATCTCGATCTCTCTGGGCATGTTCACCGTATGATGCTCTTCAGATGACTGAGCTCCAATGATGTTCTTTACCCAAACAAACAAATCAACCTTTATAATTCAATGTGACAAGCTGACATGGAAAATGAGTGCAACATTTTATACTTATATGAATTTTTGTGTCAGATCGCTGTCTGCTTGGTTGTTTTGCTCTCGCTCCATAGCCGAAGGCTTCGAAGTGCATATGCGAGTGCACTTTCTTTCCACGCTTTCAGACAGATCGCCCTTCGCCCTAGTGAATTTGGTGATTAATTTTGGACGCTTTCCCTAATTAGCTGCCCAAAGGAAGAGGACAAAAACACAGGAAAAACAAGCAAGGCAGAGGAAAGATGACCCCGAGGAAACAGACGGGCTGATGTCCGAAATGACATTACAGGAGCAATCTGACTCTCTCTATCTCACATTTGGGATATTTGAAGATAGATGCTGGTGATGCCCGAGGACCTCCAAGGCCTTTTAATCAGTGACTGGAAACAAGCTTCCTATTAGTCTAATTTCATTCTCATTCCTGTTGACAAAGACCAGGCCACAGAACACACCACGCAGATGCCTGCACATGCCTGTGCCAAGCCTGGTGCCACTGGGCAGTAATTGGTGGCACTTGGCAGATTGGCAGATGACAGACATGTATGAGCTGAAAATGTGATTTGTTTTCAGAATCAGACGGAATTTTGGTAATAAGGTTTGCTGAACCACCTTCTTTTCCTCTGACGCCCAGCTCAAATATATATACAGCTTTGGGCAAGACAGATTGCAGGTTTACCCTGACACCAAATTCAGAATATTAGAGAAAGGGGAGAGACAGCAATGGACAAAAATGGACAAAAAATAACTACTGACTATATACTAAATCAAGAACAGCTATCATTTTAATACTCAAAATTGAGAGTGAAAATTAAGTCCATGGTACAAAACAGCATGCAGACACTAATTACATGTATTTAAACATAATATGCTAGAAGTCTTCTCTCATGCTACAATAAACACCAGTCAAGATCACCTTTTCCATTAAACAAAGCAATAGGAGTCAAATCACATTGCATATAGGAGCTGACGTGCATAATCTTCTATTTCCTGCATTGATACATTTCAAATAAATGTAACTTAATTTCATATACAGGTGTATGGTTTTAAATCGTACAGTTGTAATTGTGATGTATTGTACTATATGAGATAATATGTCTGCACCTGTGCTTAGGCCATTTTTTTTTTTCTTTTTTTGTATACTGAAACACTACATTCAGCAAGGTAGGTAAAGTGAGACGTATTCTACAAGTGCACAATGCATCAAAGACTTGACTGCAACTATGTCTTCACAGTATTTCCAGAGAATCGGATCTTACACGAAAGCCATTAAATTACAGCACACAGGCAGCCATATAAATGACACTTTACATATCTCTGTGTCTATTACCGGCATCTACTGTGGGCCATTAAAAGCTTGAGGTAATTATCCACACATGCGATCCTTCCAGTTTCCTGTAAGAACAGACATAGCTGTTTGAATCACCAATGTGACACAATCATTCTCTTTGTGCTTGTAAGGGGGAAAGTAAGCAAAGTCCAGCCGCAAAAGAACATGAAGTGCCAGTGTAATTGGGATATTTGGGGGCTTCCTGTTTCAGTGGCTGAAATCTAGACTGTAAGAGTAGAGGAGGCAGCTCACCTGGGTGACTCGCGCCCTTTGGAGTGGCCACTGGCCTGGACCAGGTTCACGAGCGATAGTGACCATGATCGGGAGGTATGAGTAACAAATGAGGTCAATTAAGGAGTCGAAGAGGGGCACCTGGCTCGAGCTCTGGTTGCACTAAACCGATCTGGCTTCTTTGTTTCATCCTAAAGGATTCCATTTTCAGGCCCATCACTTCAGAATTTAACAATGGCCTCGATTGTTCATAATGGAGGGAGAGGTTTAGCGAGGTGGCCTCTTTCCCTGGACCTGAGTATCACTGGCATCAGAGCTCCCAGGGCCAAGGCAAGTTCAGATGCACTCTTTCCGAATCTCTCGCGCCCCTTCTGTAGCCTATGGCCCCACAGTTCAGGAGCTTGACAAGCTGAATTTACAACAAATTTGTAACTTCAACTTGCTTTAATTGAGGCAAAGTGGGCCAAACAAGGGGCTGATAGATGTGAGTAATAGCACCTTTGGGGATTTCTGAAAGGATTTTTGAAGGGAGAAAGAGAAGGCAAGAAAGAGATACAGAGAGAGGGAAAGACTAGATCATAGGCTGACCTGTCCATCTAAATCCTGCTCACTGACCTGAGACTCAACATGGAAAGGAAACAGAGATACACAGATAGCTGAATGCTCAAATGTACCTCATTGCAGCAATGATATCTGATGCCAGCCATCACCACATTTTTACATCCCTTTTTTTTGTGCATGAATAAGAATGGTGGAGAGGGGACTGGCTGTAAAATCCCACAAAAGATATAATACACAAAAAATAGGAAAGCATTTTTACTTGCCTGTACGGAACTTTGTCAATGGTAAGTTAGTGGTATACTGGAAAATGTGTGTAAAGTAAAATGAAGTAAAATTCAGGTGCAATAAGCATTTCTTCAAACCTTGTTATACAGACTGTTGAGCAACCCAATGTACATCTTGTTAGAATTAATTCTCTAATGTTAGGATATTTGGATCTTGGTAGCATCGAGTGACATCTGCTGTTCATAAGCTTGAAAAGCTGAATAAGTCATTAATGCTTTAACATGTGCTCCATCTTCTAAAGTAGAATTATTATTAATTAGGGGCTAAAAAGGGCTAAGAAGTTCTCAATAAGTCAATTTGTGTCCAATAGTCAAGATCAGGCTTAGTGGTTAGCACGTTTGCCTCATACCTCCAGGGTCGGGGGTTCGATTCCCACCGTGGCCCTGTGTGTGCGGAGTTTGCATGTTCTCCCCGTGCTGCTGGGGTTTCCTCCGGGTACTCCGGTTTCCTCCCCCAGTCCAAAGACATGCATGGTAAGCTGACTGGCGTGTCTAAAGTGTCCATAGTGTATGAATGTGTGTGTGATTGTGCCCTGCGATGGATTGGCACCCTGTCCAGGGTGTACCCCACCTTGTGCCCGATGTTCCCTGGGATAATCTCCAGGTTTCCCTGTGACCCTGAAAAGGATAAGTGGTATAGAAGATGGCTGGATGGATAGTCAAGATCAAGCTCAATTAATATGTTGTTCTGCAAACTACCAAAACGAGCATGAATTAACATTCTGTATGTACGATAAGAAATAATGCCAGTGTGCTAAAGTTTACACAGAATTGCAATTTTTTTGTTGTTGTTTTTGCACAATTCTGTGTAAACTTTAGTACACTGGAAACGTGTTGATGAGTAAGGACAGAAGAGAATAGCCAGACCGGTTTGAGTTGACAGGAAGGCTACAGTAACACAAATAACCACTCGTTACAACCACGGTGAGCAGAAAAGCATCTCAGAATGCACAACCTGTGAAAACTTGGTGAGGATGGACTACAACAGCAGAAGACCACATCAAGTTCCACTCTTGTTAGTCAAGAACAGGAATCTGAGGCTACAGTGTGAAGATAGAGATTAGAAAAATACTTTTTTTGTAGCAGTCTACAAATGTTATAGGTGTAATAAGCTACAAATAACAATGTAATTCTACTAGGTAAAGAAACAAGACACGTTAGGGTGCTGCAGGAAAAAATTGGAGTAAAATCTACTACTCATTTTTACACTGTAGATGGACCCCCTGAACATTTACAATTGCCCATGGAAGTAGGGCCCAAGGAGAGCAAAATGGTCTCGGCTTGCCCTCATCAAATTGATGTGTTATTGATGGAGTGCCGTCCTGTTATCTTTTGGGCTGTAATTTGGTTTCAAGAACTGTGATTTACATTTCAGTTGGCCAAATCCTTTTGAATGTATACACCACTGTGAAGTGCACCAAACTGAAAAGGCCCACCTCCTTCCTCCAACGATTCCCTCTGCCACCTCCCCCTCCCCTGTTTTTCAGCCTGGATTTCAAACGGTGCATTTGCAGTCCTTGAGTGGAGAGGATTACAATGACAATTAAAAATCAAAAGCGCCAGCATCCATGTAACGACTGGACATCACGCTTTGAGCCTTACTAAAGAGGACAAGGGAGGAGGAGGAGGAGGAGGAGGGGGAGGAGGGCAACACATCCAGATGCACCGCAGCTTCGTTTCATCATTAGGATGCTGCTCATCTAAATATTACGCAAGGAGTGTTATTTCAGATGAAAGTACGAACGGTGAATGACATGTAAATGAAAATCATTTGGCAGCAGGTTAAAAAGAACACAGATCCTGTTAACACAATACAGGACGGCTTGTTATTATTGATGCTTGGATATTTAAATAAAATAACGTCAAATTCAATTCCGTCCAATTACATTCAATTAATTAAAATGAATGATATATCTTTGCAAGTTAAATGAATAAAAATGTTTATGCTTATTATTTCAACATCTATCACCCTTCAATAAACTTTTTAACTTTTTAGCATTCTAAGTAGTAACTATATGTACATAATGTAACTTATTATGTAATGTTATTTAACTGCTCAATGTGTTTGTTATCTGTTTACATCCCAATTATTTCCCATGTTCTGTTTCACTTTCTGCTTCAGAGAGCATATAAAAAAATACACACATGATCTCTCTCTCTCTCTCTCTCTCTCTCTCTCTCTCTCTCTCTCTCTCTCTCTCTCTCTCTCTCGTTTTACAAATCGAGAAAATGTATGAAGTGACAATCACTCACAAAGTCTGTAATGTAGGTACAGTATGTAACACGTATATAATACCCATGTGACCTTCCACTACTGTTATGTCTGATTTCTGCTACAAATCAATTATAGATCAAAATCATTATTTTGAAAAACTACAAAAAGTTGAGAGCTCAAAACAAGTCTATTGAAAAAAAAAATAATAATATTCTAGGAATTTCCCTAAATAAATCATTTAACTCTACTATAGCACTATACTGCTGCAGTGTTATGCTTCATTTGCTGTGCAATTTGAAAAGGAGTTATAAGCAGATACTGTCATAAATATATCATAAATCTTTATGCCCGGTTGTATGCTTATCATACCAGGAATGTTTCATCCCATTCAACCAGTAAATACTTAGAGTGAGAAAAGGGGGGAATACAAGTTAAAAAAAAAAAAAAAAAAGTTTGTATACACTGCTTAGGAGTGCAACTTCAAAAAGAAAAGGAAAAAAGAAATGTACTGAATTGTATGTGCATCACTCTCATAACAAGGATAACAAAGATGAAATGTCATGCTGAACTGATGTAAAGGTTTTCCTGATCTGTTCGTTCCATTGGCTACTTAAGATTCAGCACATCACCTTCTGAGGGGAGCACACGGCAACTTCATATGCAGCAATAACCTATGATGGAAATCATGATATTTACACTGCCGGCTGATTATTCATGATAATTTTTGCAGTTACTAATTTCATTAAAAAGCAAAATGTCATTGAAAACAAAACGGGTGATAACATTAACATAATATTCAAATATGATGTTACTCTCAGGCTATTTCAATTAAGTTTGAAATTAGCTAAGGCTTTTATTAAACTGAGACAATGTACACTACAGTGTTCAATAGAATAAAGAAAAGTCAGAACATACAGTATTGTGCTGAACAATATTTTTTTTGCTGTTTTTAATGGTTGGGGGAATAATTCACATTACTTGTGCTCTGTTGCATGAAATAGCTACATTTCATAAAAGTAGTTTAAAGTGTATGCCAATTTATCACAAAGTTAGATAGCCAGCAAAGCTAAGCAGAAAAAGTGTTTTGGTTTTTTTTGTTTTTTTGTTTTTTTCTCTCCATACAGCAGCAAGTGATGACAGACTGAGCATGAAATGTGGAGACTTTGGCCTTAATTGAATAAAATGGATTTAACGATTTAATACATAGAATACTTCTCAGTACATACAGTTAAAAAACTTTGAATTAAATGAATAGAAGTATCTAGAAGTAAAAATGAAGGGTGATACATCAGGTAGATACTGCTGCTTTCCATCGCAGCATATATCATTTTGTTTATTTAATGAAATTAACAGATTAAATAAATAAACAAACAAATAAACAAATTCGTTAAATAAACAAAGATAGATAGATAGATAGATAGATAGATAGATAGATAGATAGATAGATAAAGACTCTGCAATCCAGTCTGTTTGTTTGACTGTTTTATTACTACTGTATTTTGTGTCTTTGTGTTTATTTTCCCAAATTTGTAAAGTGACCTTGGCACTATATAAATTATATACGAATAACTTCTTATATTATATAGAAGAATAACTTCTTCTTCTTCTTCTTTTTCTTCTTCTACTTATTATTATTATTATTATTATTATTATTATTATTATTATTATTATCCATCAATTTTCTGTACCGCTTATCCTACACAGGTTCGCAGGAAGCCTAGAGCCTATCCCAGGGCACAAGGCTGGGGACACCCTGGATGGGATGCCTATTATTATTATTATTATTATTATTATTATTATTATTATTATTATTATTATTATTATTATTATGTTATTGTTGTTGTTGTTGTTGTTGTTTTTGTTGTTCTTTGTGTTGTCATCATTATAATTAGCATTAATAGTATTATCATTATTATTGCAAGTAGTAATAGTAGTAGTAGTAGTAGTAGGAAGAAGAAGAAAAAAGAACATTTTATATAATTTTCAAAGCCTCTTTCTCAAACCCAAGGTCACTGGGAGATCTGGGATAAGAAGTCAAACAACAACAACAACAACAGCAACAACAACAACAACAACAAACAAAATAGTAATAAAACAGATAAACATTCAAACAAACAAACAGACTGGTTTGCATATTACTTCAAGTAATAATAATAATAATAATAATAATAATAATAATAATAATAATAATAATAATGTTTTTATTGTTATAAATAAATACATAAAGAAAGAAAGAAAGAAAGAAAGAAAGGAAGAAAGTAAGAAAGAAGGAAAATGGTGGGGTGGCAGTAGGCTAAATAAAAAAATGGCATATATGTCATGGTATGTAAGTGAAATTAGGAAAATATTGTAAAGAATTATTTACATTGCGAGCTTAATCTTGCAATTCTGCAGCTGTGGCAATGTTAATCATTGATTTTCTATATTATATTATATATATATATGTTTATATAGATGAAGTTTACACCACATTCCGGTTTGTGTGTGTGTGTGTGTGTGTGTGTGTGTGTGTGTGTGTGTGTGTGTGTGTGTGATAAATTAGCAGTATTCGACTGACACGGGTATTGATGTTGTGCCATTGCAGGTTCTGTACACAAGAGGGCGCCTCATTTATTTTTACGCATTAACTAATGGCTTATGAATTAACGATCTCAATAATAAAAATAATAATAACAATAACAATAATAATAATTATTATTATTAGTAGTAGTAGTAGTAGTAGTATGACCAGGGCTTGGGTCTTTCTTTATTCAAAACATTAGAAACAGATCAACAGTGCAGATCAACAGTCTTCAAAACAAATACCTATTTGTATTAATATAGAATTTTTATTTATTTATTTATTTTGTGTAGCATTTTAACAGTGGCTGAAAGTGGACATCACGTTGTTACTGTCAGGGCCGAATTTAAATCCGACTAATCTTTTAGAGTCAGTGAATTGGAATGGCTGACCATTTTGACCATCATATTCAAAGAAAGATGTAATTTAGCACTAGACAATTATAGCAACAGCAAAAAAAAAAAAATCATACTTTTAAGAACTTCTCGTTTTCATTTTTAATATCCACATAAATACGCACGTTGTTATTTTATTTATTCCATCAACTGGCTAAGAGTTTTAAATTATGCTGTAGTTATTGTCAGTAATGTGTACCTGTTAAAAGTCAATGTCTTGTTTCTATTTTAAGACACATTTCGACGGTGCTGTGAATTGTGATGCCAACACTGTGTTTTATTTGATTTATTGAAATTTGGCCTAGACAAAATAATGCATGAATTGAAAAAACTAGTAGCCATCTCTAAGATCCAGATGACCAGCCCTGAATCCCTTCAGCCAGATACTAAAAGTGAGTATGCATACAGATTCAAGAACAGAGCTACCCAGCCACTTCCTGCACTTGTATGATATCAAACTGTACATCAAGATTGAAAGCGTTATTGATTCACTCGTCAACCTGACCAGGATGTACAGCAAGCACATCGGGATGTCATTCAAGCAAGAGATGGAAATTGAACTATATGCGAAGCCCTCTATACAAATACATGGGAATCCACTAATGCAGTGGTTCCCAAAATGACCCCAAATGGGCGTTATGAATTTTCTGCAACCCTTTTGTCTAACTCAATCTTAAAGAGCACCTCTGCCGGCCTACAAACATCACCGCCATGGACTATGTTCCCCAGCACTCACTAGCACACTTATATTCACACCTGATTACTGAGTGCACACACATGGACTGAATCACATTTACACACTACTTAACGACTGCGTCCAAATATCCCTACTACCCTACTATACAGTAGGCGAAAAGCAGTACACCAAAAGAGTAGTATGTCTGAATTCTCAGTATTCATGAAACAGTACACGAGAGATACCTGGATGACCTACTGCTTCCGCCGAGAGTCTGCACTATAGAACATCTGTCAGAATCAAAAATGGCGCATTCGCTCTTTTGAAGTTGACAATGCCTGCATAGCGTACTGTATGTAGTACATCCGGATTGTATTCATGCTTACCACTTATACTGATCAGTACATACTGTATCAACAGACATGCAGTAGGTACTGAATCGAATGCAGTAGGTATTGTCACAGTATGCGATTTAGGTTGCAGCCAAAAACACACCAAACACCCACTCACTGCTGTATATATTCTGTGTTGTTTATACCAGTTGTTATCAAGCCTTGTTTTTGGCGCCATCTTTCTTGTTTTGGATAATGTTTCTGGATTTCCCAAGCCCAGTTTATGCTGCTTCTTCATCGCCTGACCGTAACGTTGCCTCACATTTTGGATTTGTCTGCAAGCTTTTGAAATAAAGCTTTTGTGTACCTGCATCCGCATTTCCGACAAAGATATTTAACATTCGAGCATTTTGCTCAATAAATACATGTAAAAACTATAATGTTTTTGCATCATTTGTTGAACCGGGCTCTCTTTACGTCGTTGTAGATCTTCACAAACTTTCTAGCGGCATTGTATCTACGTGTGACCTCAGTGAATTACAAACCAAAGAAATATTCCTTCAACTGACTTACCAGTCTAGTGGTCAGTGTTGTGTCGTTATAGGAAAATAATTCACGCAGAGGTGCCATCATAGACGCCAATGTGAAGCAGAGGGATCTGGTTTAAACTTTGCAGAAGCAGCAGCAATGCGAGCAGCATTGTTCCCACGCTCACCTGTGTATCTTACAGTATGTACATCTGGAAGATAACACAGCGGTGTTAAACGAACATCAATCCCTCTTAAAACGTTCCGCCGTTGTCATGATTGTCGTCATGAGCTGTGTGAAAATGAAAACTCCAGAAGAATCCAGAAGTCTGGTTGATAAATCAGATCTTTTGATTGGTTTGAAGGATACATGAGAGATTTTTAAAATTCAAACACCAACTATAATAGGAAAACAGGGTAGTGTTAATACTCAATACCAGTCTAAAATAGTACACAGCGCTATGTGTGCCATTCGAGACACAATGCTAGTTTGTTTAGCAGAGGTATATGGGTGAGGAAATCCATGAGCACACTAGTGCTCAGTGTCAGGATAGTGAAAAAGACTAAAATAGCATGTACACTTTAATTTAAATGTGGCTTGTCTGAATCTGACTCCCAGTATCATTACAAAATATTGGTACACAATTCATCGTTAATATTTCTAATATTAATTAGCTAAATAACTTTTTGAGCTAAAAGAGACTTTTGAGGTTCCCTCACGACCCCATATGTAAATACACGTGGCGTCACGACCCCTAGTTTGGGAACCAGTGCTTTGATCACACAAGAGTTATGAGGCAGAAAACGGAAGGATGTCTTTTTTGGGTTATTTTTATTTCATAGATTCATCAAGGGCAGTATGGTAGCACAGTTAGTAACGTTGCCAACTCACAGCTCCAGGATCCGATGTTTGATTCTGAGCTCAGGTTACAGTCCGTGTTGTGTTTCTGTGCATGTTGTCCCTGTGTCAATGTGGGTTTACTCCAGGTTATCTGGTTTCCACCCAACTCTCAAAAACATACCAGTTGGTGGATTGGCTAGGATAAATTGCCCCGTCTGAATAAGCGTGAGAATATGTATTTGTATGTGTGTTGTTGGCGGGTGCTGGTGTCGGGTCGGGGTGCATAGAGCCTTGCGATGGACTGGTGTCCCCAGTGTGTATTCTCACCTCACATACAGTGTTGCTGGGACAGACTCCGGATCCACCCTGAGCCTGAACAGGATAAATTGGTTACTGAAGGTGAATGAGTGAGAGAGATTCATGATGACTACTGGGTTTAATCGCTGCAGGTATTGCATTAATACCTCTCATTTTATTCATTTTTGGTCAGAAGTGGACAGGTTAAGATCTGAAATTACAAAAGGAAAATGATTCATTCTTCAATGTTCCCAATTACAGCTTTTGCAAAAAAAAAATAAATAAATAAATAAATAAAAAGTTTTTAGTTGAACATTAGATGAAAATCTAACTAGTTGCTGTTAAATCTAGAACCGAAGGATCGTACAGAGATGGTAGGAGGCCCAAGTGAGAAGGAATGAGAGGCAGAGTATATAATCAGCATCTCTACGTGTATGGCAGCCATTCCAGTCCATTGTCTGTTGAATTCCAACACCTCATTCTACTGAATGAGGTCCTGATTAAGTGATCACCTGAACCAAATCTAATTTAACAAGGAAAAGTATTAAAACCACTGCTGTCAAGCCAGTGTTTCACACCCACTGTGACAGTTGTTGGAGGATCGGTGATGATCTGAAGGTGCTTCAGCAAGGCTGGAATCGGGCAGATTTGTTTTTGTGATACAAGGTTATCCTCAAAGAAAACTTACTTCCTTCTGCTCTGACCATGTTCCCCAACTCTGATGATTGTTTTATCCAGCCAGACAATGCTCCTTCCCATGCATTCGGGTCAATCAAGGTGTGGATGGAGGACCACCAGATCAAGACCTTGTCATGGCCAGTCCAATCTCCAGACCTGAAACCATTGAAAGCCTCTGGAATGTGATCAATAGGAAGATGGATGGTCACAATCCATCAAACTAAGCTGAGCTGCTTGAATTTTTGCACCAGGAATGCCATAAAGTCACCCAACAGCAATATGGAACACTGCCGAGACACATGAAAGCTGTGATTGAAAATCAGGGTTATTCCACCAAATACTGATTTCTGAACTTTTTCTAAGTTAAAGCTTTAGTACTGAAATAAATCCTCTATATGATTTTTTAAAATTTGGAATCTGGAAGAAATGTTGTCAGTAGTTTATATATATATATATATATATATATATATATATATATATATATATATATATATATATATATATATATAATGTTAATTTTTCTCAAACACATACCTATATAATAGTAAAACCAGAGAAACTGCTCATTTTGCAGTGGTGTCTTATTTTTTCCAGGGCTGGTGCTTAGCGTTTCTTTTTTTTTTTTTAACATATACTCAAAGACGGTCTTGTATTAGTATCATGTGTGTTAATTTCTGAAAAACTTAACATAACGTACGCATCTCCATTCTTAACTCTTTGAAGAACCTCAAGTCAGTCTCTCACTCATGAGCATAAGGAGGTATTTGCTCTCATCTCCACATCGCCTGTCATCACATTGCCAGGTTCGTGTTGACTAAGAATAACATTGGCTCACAACAAGGGTTTTAGGGAAAGTGAGAGGACAAAGCTCCTGCGGCTGGAGACGCATGCGTTAATTAAGGCTTTTGTTACATGCTTGCAGAGGAGCAAGTTCAAAGAGATGTTTCATGACGACATCGTTTGATGAGGAAGCATCGCTGCTTTGATGTCTGCCACTTGTGCATCACTTGTAGCTTTGATAGCGATGAGTACATGAGGACGCAGAAGTGTGTGTGTGTGTGTGTGTGTGTGTGTGTGTGAAAATGGAAACAACAAAGCAGCTGAATAGCACTCATACTCCTATAGATTAAGTATTTTTATTATTATTATTATTATTATTAATAATAATAATAATAATAATAATAATAATAATAATAATAATAATAATAATTCAGTCAGTGGTGTATAGATCACTGTAAAAATAGTCACTGTAAATATCTACAAGCAATTTTATGAATAATTATAGTAAGCATATAATACAATAAATTGTCTATATAATAATCTGAATTTTAATACTTGTTATTTATTATTTCATTATTAATTATTTTACCAGTTTTAAATAATATATCTATTTAAAAGTTTATAGATGTTGTTATATTGTTATGTCTCCACCACTAAGTGTTTTCAGGTTGTTTGTGTGTCTGTCCGTGTGACTGAGATTCTCGTTATTTCAGGAATGAATGGTTGAATATTTGCAGGATTTATATGACATTAACACTGTAACCAGCAGAAGAACTGATTAGGAAATGATCCAAATAGGATCAATGGTCACAGTAAGGTCAAAAGTCTGACATGTTTTTTCTTCAATAGCTTCCTTACTGTATGAAGTATATTTTAAGGGTACTTAAGGCTTACATGAGTAACAAAAAGGACTTGACTTGGCGGTGAGAGCATCCACATCAAGTTTTACTAGTTTTTTTGTTTGTTTGTTTGTTTGTTTGTTTTAAATAATCCCACATACACACACAACACTCTAAAACAAACATCTAGAATTCTTAAGGGTTTATTAGTTTTCCCCTCTGGGGGAACCTTTAAAGGCTCTATTTAGAACGCTTATAGAACGCCTGTAGAAAGTCCTTAGCTACTATGTTCGATTAACTCTTGAACCACTCTTGAAGGGTCGTCCTTGTTGTCCTACTCATATGCAAAGCTGTCCTGTCCAGAGTTCACACGGTGTAACATTTGGAAATTTATAGCATTTAAGCTTCACTGGACTTCACCTGTTGGAGGGCCTCCAAATTATTACAAAGTCCTCTTAATTATTTCAAGTAAGATTTGTTTGTTTAAAGTCTGTGTTAAAATGATGTATAATGACTGTAAAAGCAAGCAGAATTAGGGTTGTTTAATACTTCAGATTATTGCATATTACTTCTAACCCTCAGCTTATGCTGCTCTCTGCACTGTTGCTACCCCACTAACCACCCACCCACCTACCTTTTATTTTGATTCAATAACACAGAGGTTGGCTGAAAGGAGAGCAGCTTTACATATAGCTTATATCATTGACTCGGAGTAACACTCCCCTGAGGATAGAACTTTCTACTGTAATAACTAATCTATCTATTATCTTCTATCTATCTATCTATCTATCTAAGAAGTGCTTATGGGACCTGTCTGATCTTCATATCTGTGACATCACTGCACATCTGGAGCTGTATCAAAGCATCAACAGTACACTACAGCACATCTGTCAGCACACTTATACCAGGATTACTAAAAATCTATCAGTGCACAGCTATTATAACACCTATTATAGTATCACTGTGTACTGTATCACTGTACTGTACCTGGCAATTTTGTCTGTAAAAAAAAATTATTATATTTAATTGATTCATTTCTGTCTAGTGAATTGACCATGCTTATGTGCCTGTGGGCACAATGATCTAATTCAATTGATTTCTCTGTCTTAGTCATTTTACAATATAATAGATGCCATGAGTTAAGTACGTCTTGGCAACAAAATAGATCTGCCAGAACTTTAAATAAATTAAAATGTGGACACACCTTGTTGTTAAAAATTTTCACTCTTTCGCGTTGCAGCTCCAAATATAAATTCATTGTGGCACAGATTGACTGCTGAGTGATACATGTGGAATGCATTTTATGCCCCATAAAGCCTATATGTGGACCTAAGGAAATATGATCCACAAAAGAAGCTTTGTCATCAGCATTTTGACTACAAATTGAGAAGTTTTGTTGTTCACGAAAATTAATCGTGTTGATTTTCTGCACAACATAATCCATTCAGTTAACATTCTTTCATTAAATCAGGTTCAGTAACTTCTTTATCCTGGTCAGGGTCACAGTGAATGCAGAGCCTATTCTGGGAATACTGGGCATGGGACACCCATCTATGACAGGTCGCCAAGTACACCTACATTCACACCTAGGGGCAATTTAGCATAGCCAGATCACCTACTGATATATTTTGGGAAATGGAAAGAAACTCATGTGAAACTCCACACAGACAGTTACCCAAGTTCAGGATTGAACCAGAGACCCTGGAGCTATGAGGCGACAATGCTACCATCTGTGCCACTGTGCCACCCTGTTCACTTCACATTTATATCTGTATTTTTATTTTTATTTATTTATTTTTTTGCTTTCTATGAACAAGGTGAAGCAAGGTGAAGCAAGGCATTATTTATCATGTGCATCAAAAAAGGTCATGTTACACACAACACCACATAAGTATCAATGAATAATGGCATACCAGTATTACTGGACATCTTTCATTGAACATTAGTATTATCACAGTTTCCACACCTTCATACCTCATTATTACCAAGTCTCTGTGAAGCTGGGGAGCACAAGTTGTTTTTTGTTTTGTTTTGTTTTGTTTTGTTTTTTTTTGGAAAATGTACCATTTCATAAAGAAGTTTTCCTGTCTTTAACTCCTAGGTAGCCTTTTGGTAGATAATGATCAGTTGAGGATGTTAATAAAATCTTGAATTTTGTATATGATGGGCTCCACATTGGCACAGTCAGACCCTGGTTCCATCCTGAGCTCAGGTTACTTTCTGTGGTTTCCTCTAATCTCCCAAAAACATGTCAGTAAGTAGATTAGCTGTGCAAAAATGTCCTTTGGTGTGAATGGGAATGGTATGTACATATGGGTGTGGTGCACTTTGAGTCCCATCCAGGGTGTATTCCCGACTTGCGACCTGTGTTCCTGGGGTAGGCTCCAGATCCACTTCAACTCTACTATACTAAATAGTAGTATAATAAATGTACTAAATATGAATGAATAGATGTTATGTGTGTAATGTAATCTGGTATCATGCAGTAATGATCAGCTAATTTATGTAATGCTCTAGTGTGAGTTCGTGATTTTATCTATTCATCATACATGTTTTGTAGTTCTCGTACATTGTACAATGTTCTGGTAGGGAAGGTGTGTACTGTAATTAGAGCTAAACCAGCATCGCCACCCACTCTCTCTTCTCTGTGGTGATGAGCCACGCTGCTGGGTTTGTCTGCTATTGCCTAATTCCTGCTAACAGCAGCCGGTGTAATCACACACCCCAATTAGGAGTCCCTGCTCCCTGCTTACCCCAATTGCTTCCTCTCCTCACTTCTCTTCACCACACTGCTTAATGAGCTTTCATCTGTGGCGCTGAGCCCAAAAGAGCACCTCAGCCACTGAGCAGACACTCGTAACCCAGCAAGAGCTTGATGAAACCCCAAGTCCTCGCTTGCTTTCCGCTAACTGCTTATCTTTTCTTTGTATCCAAAGTGTATGACAAGAAAGAGTTTGCTGTGTGTCAGGAAGCTGTAACAGGAACATCAAGAGCAATGGAGAAATTGGGAGGAATAAAAAAAGACTGTAGTAGTTCCGAAAGTATTTTGCTTGCTGTTTCTGAAATGCAAATCATTGCTTTGGCTCAGCAGTAGTGCAGTGAGGAGCAGTTTGCTGTGGAGGTCTGGGAAATTGCCATCAGTAGTGCATATGTGCTATGGTTTGCCATCTCTCATTGCCATTTCAACCTCTCTGTGACCTCAAGAAATATCTGAAGCTAAACACTGAGTTAGTCTGTTCAGCTTGCGAGTGGCTTTCCAGTGTTTCTGGAAAAAAAAAATTGCTTGTCGTTGGATAAGTACAAATATCGGCTTTGTCTCAGCACTTCTTGTATGAGAAGTAGTTTAATATATAAGGTACTGTATCTGACATCTGGGTGTATAAGATGTTGGATTAGCATATATTGAAAGTTTGGGGTCAGGAATGAGCCTTGACATGAGCCATGCGGCATGACCTGCCTCATTCTGGAACTTTCGTGCCTGTTATTTCCCACAGCCAATGTTTGCTTCATACTAGCCAGTGAGGAAGTGTTTCTATACCATGTGGAAGACTATAACATGTTTGTGGAGGGTGGTACTAATATGGAGGTCTCAGAGGGCTGTCAGAGATTTCCCCTGACGACAGAGCAAACAGCGTGCTCTTCCGTGTTTTTGACGTACCAGGCGTGTGTTTATTGTGCTCATGTCCCGCTTTTTGATCCTGCCCTCATTTCCTTGTTTCCTCATTTCTTGTTTAAGCCCAGTTTATGCTCATTTAAAGATCGCCTGCCCAACGCCTGTTTTTGACTACGTTTCTGTCTATAGTTTTGGATTTGTCTGTCTGCCTCTCATTAAAGCTTTTAACTGAACTTGCATCCGTCTCCATCTTGTTTATATGACAGAATACTTTGCCAGGATACTATGCAAGGATGACAAAGGAAACCTCGCCGGCATTTAACTTTAAGTCCAGTTTCCCGAGTGGACTGTCATAGATCTTCCGGACCCATATGATTGATTCTTTGGCTATACGGAGCATTTTTTGTTTGACTGGCAGTTATATTTTTCGAGCCTGGTGGACCCTAAGTCTGACAAGAAGCAATGGCTGGGGATCATTTTGTCCCAGTTTTTTGGCCCAGTCTGCCAGTGGGCAGAGTGTCTAGTCGTTATGGGAGCCAGTGGACTTAACAATATACCTCAGTTCGTGGGACTATTTGTAAAGGTGTTTGGGTGTCCAGAGTTTAATCCAGACCTGGCCTGAGACCCACAAGGTGGTCTCCCCTGCAGAGCTCCAGCCTGAGACCATCAGGTGGTCTCTCCTACAAAGCTCCAGCCGGAAGGCAACATGGCGACCTCATCTCCTGAGCCCCAGAGTGAGACCCACAAGGTGGTCACTCCAGACATGTTCCTGCCTGAGGTCGATGGCACGGTCTACAAAGCCATGTTCCAGTCAGAGGCCAAGGAGACGACCCACCCAGCCCTGTTCCAAGCAGAAGCAGACTAGACGGCCCACCGAGCCATGTTCCAGTCAGAGGCCGACAAGACGGCCCTCCAAGCCCTGTTCCAGGCAGAGGCCGATGGGACGGCCCACCAAGCTTTGCTCACACCTGAGGCTGATGACACAGCCTCCCAAGCCTGGTTCACACCTAAGAACTATGGCAATCATGTCCCAGCCCAGCTATCTGACCCCAGCAGGCCTGTCGCCGGCCCACCGCCTGCTCTCCGCCTGTGTGCACCATGTCTACTCCCTGGCTCCTCTGGAAAAAGACCACATCATAGACAGCGCTGCTTCCAGGTTTTTGACATTGACTGTGTTTACTGTTTCACGTGTGTTTGTTTTGGTTTATGTCCTGTCTCCACCCATGTCATATGACTGGTTATGCCCTAATCATTCTCAGCTGCTCCCTGTTACCTTCTCTGATGAATCTGTGTAGTTAAACCCCTAGTGTATCTTTGCTCCTTGCAAAGTATTGAGTTTCTTTGTTTTGCCACCATAGCCATACCAAGCATGTGTTCACTGTCCTCATTTCCCAGTTTTTGATCCTTCCTTCATTTCCTCGTTTCTTCATTTCTCATCTAAGTCCAGTTTATGCCCATTTGTAGATCACCTGACTCACACCTGTTTTTGAATACATTTCTGTCTATCGTTTTGGATTTGTCTGCCTGCCTCTCATTAAAGCTTTTAACTGCACTTGCATCCATCTCCACCTTGTTTGCAAATATGCAAATATGTTGGCTAAGGTGCCAGTTTAACAAATGCAGTGGAAAAAACAGCCAGTCTGCCGAAAGATGACTAAAATGTTGCTAAATACGAGTGATCGCTTTACACAGTAAGTAAACATAATGCTTTGATCAAGTTTTTGATTAGTTACATGCAATAGTGGAAGAGACATAAGACAAATCAATTCAGTCAAACCAGATATCCAAATGTCAATGTCCACAGTCAGAATGAAATTAAATTAATTTAATTTCCCTTTTCACTTCTGCGTGTAACAAGGTGGACTCAGAGACAGAGTTGGGATACATGTGCATAGAGTTTTATTAGGCAGACAAAGTGAAACCCAAATTGTTAGTACAGGCAAAAGGTCAAAACAAATCAGTGAAGAGTAATCCGAATAATAAACCAATACAAACTTTGCAAGGCAGTCAGATATAACAAAGGCTCAGAACGTACACAAACATTAAGTATGGCAAGACTTCATAATGAGACTGAGAACTAGGGATGATTAAATATCTTAAAACAGGAATTAGTTGTTAGAGCTCACACTAATGCTGCACTCCTGGTGCATTATGTTATAATTTGCAAGGTATAACGACATAATTTTCCACCTTGGGACGTTTGACATGCGGAAAAAAAAAAAAAACACGGACGCATGAAAGCATGTCTTTTGTTTGCTCTGTCAGAGCTCATAAAAAGCTAGTTTAACCACGATAGTTTAACATGTTTGGACCACAATTAGATTAGCTCATGCAGCTTCTCCCATATCTCAGTAAACTGGCTTGCCAGAAACTTCTAATACTTACTGGTTTTCTCTCAGCCTATCTAGTGCTCGCCTCACCGTTCACTGGAAATGAGAGAGTCTGGGGTTTTGTTTTTGTTTTTGTTTTTGTCAGTGACATCATTTCCATCACCATTAGTAACACAGGATTTATATGATGCTTCGTCAACTTCAAACACGACATAATGAGCATTTGGAATTAATAATACATACAGTATTAATAATTAATAATATGTACAGTAGATCTGTTTATATCTATATTGGTTTGTCAGAATATGAAAATAAAGAATGTAAAAGACATTGTATATAACTGTATAGTGTCATAAAGTTTCTTATTGAAGATTACAATTCACTATTAAACACCTTGACCTAAATAAGAGGTACAGTGTCACATATGCCCTTAAGTAGGATTGTTATTATTATTATTATCATTATTGTTGTTGTTGTTGTTGTTGTTGTTGTTGTTGATGGAGAAAGATCAACTTGATGAGCATCACAGCTCTATTATTAGATATATTTGTTAATCTAATAATTTGTTTAAATATAAATCATTGCAGATATTATTATTATTATTATTATTATTATTATTATTATTATTAAGTCTATTATTATGCTTATTATTAGCACAGATTAATAATAATAAACTTGAGGCATAATGGGTTTATTATTAGACGTACTTGTTGCTTGTTTTATATGGCTTGTTTTATTAATTGGTACAGGTTTTTTTTGTTTTGTTTTGTTTTGTTTTTTTTTTATCCTGTACTGCTTTGCATCTAGAAAAGCACATTACAACATTTATGTGTCATTATTATTATTATTATTAGTAGTAGTAGTAGTAGTAGTAGTAGTAGCTATGTGCCATATATTATGTGCAGAAAATGATTTGATGATTACTTTTATTGTTGTTGCTGCTGTTGTTATTATTGTTATTATTATATGAGATTATATCAAATCTCTCTAACCTAGACACACAGTTAGTTGATTCCTCAATGAGTTGAAAGCTTTTTTTTTTTTTTAATGTTTTTGTCAAAACCCCATGTCATAAAGATTCACACGCTTTCACGCTGCATCTCTGAAATGAGACACAAGATGTTTTCGGTGACAGTAACAGTAGCACCTCATAAAAACCCACAGTATTTGCAGGTGAAAGTAACACCTTGCAGGGATGAAAGGTGACTTTCTGCTGTTAGCAGATGTACACCGGATGCCGGCCTCAGGTATCACCTTGCCGGAACTTTTTCCTCAGCTGGAGACAGCTGTGTTCAAAACCATCTGAAAACTCCAAAAACTCTGTCTGAAAGGGGCAATAAAAGTGATCACATTAAAATGATATGCAAACATCAGACGCTGAAGGCATGTTTAGCGTTGGGCCAGGCGCTGCCATTTGTGTGTCGACTGAGTGAAATGATGCAAGAATCATTTTGCCTTGATTCGACAATGAATATGCATTTGGTGAGAGCGTTATTAATGACTTCTCATTACAAATTCTGTTGAATTTCAAATTTTTCTCTCCATATCCGTAATACTGCTCGCACGGGAAAAGTTTTTAAAAAGCGCATAATTGTCTGTCAGGGGTAATGATGGCAAACAGATATGCATGAAAAAATCTATGTGTTGGATCTGTCCCTTAGTAGAACATATTTACAGAAGGTTGTTAAATAGAATATATACAGTGGGGTTGAAATGGCTGACATCCATCCAATTTTTGTAACACTTATCCTACACTGTATAACATTTCAGGTGGTTAAACTTAGTAACGAAAGTTCGCCGGCTGCCTTAAAAACGTGAGTAAACTTGAAGATTACCTTTGTTTCAACTCATAAAAGTTTTACAAGTTTTACAAGTCAAGAGGATTACGATAAGTTTCATTTTTGAAAATGTATAGAACTTGAAGAAACGTATGGAAATGTATAGAACGTGTAGAAACGTATTGAACTTGAGTTCAATATACCAAACTTGTCATGCCAATTGGCGTTAAAGAGAAGAAACATGTTCACATAACTTAAGAGGGCTATCATGTTTTACAGTGTGCCTTTTACAGAGCCTATCCCAGGAGGGCACAAGGCAGGGCACAACCTGGCCAGGATGTCGACCCATCACAGGGCACAATCACACACCCACTCATACACTATGGACATTTTGGAAATGCCAATTAACCTACAATGCATGTTTTTGGACATGTTTTTGGAGGAAGCCCCCTAAGCATGGGAAGAACATGTAAGCAAACACATTGCACACATTTGAACCTTCAACCCTGGAGGTGCAAGGCAAACATGCTAATCACTAAGCCACCATGCCCCTGCATTATTTTCTAATTTATGACTTTTTTTTTTCATTACAAATCACCAATAACTTAATTCCATCCATCCATCCATCTTCTATACTGCTTATCCTTTTCAGGGTCACGGGGGAAACCTGGAGCCTATCCCAGGGAGCATGGGGCACAAGGCGGGGTACACCCTGGACAGGGTGCCAATCCATCGCAGGGCACAATCACATACACACTCACACACCCATTCATACACTACGGACACTTTGGACACGCCAATCAGCCTACCATGCATGTCTTTGGACTGGGGGAGGAAACCGGAGTACCCGGAGGAAACCCCCACAGCACGGGGAGAACATGCAAACTCCCCAATAACTTAATTGAAATGTGAAATTTTTACATGAATTTCAGAATTTCTCGGTACTTTTGCTTTAATGACAGCATACACTCGACCTACAGTATCATGGCCTCCACAAGTTTGTGTAAAACCTGACAATCAGGTTTAGAACAAATTCATTGGAGTGGAAGGGATAAGACTCCAGGAAAATCTGATTTGGTACAATATCACAAATGTGATATGTGACCTACTGTATAGTGCAGAATCATGAAAGTTGAATATTCAAGATATTTAACATTTCCTTTCTTTGTTTGCAATATTTCAAAATTCTGCAACTTTCAAAATATTTAAGTGAAAAAAAAAGAAAAGAAGAATTTTGAATGACAATTCACAAAGGCAAAGGTTAAGGCTCGAACTGGGGTTAGTGGACATAGCTTTTCATAAGACTACATTTAGATAATCGAACACAGCCTTGCCCCTGTACATTTTGTACGAGTTTGGATTATAATAATAGTTTATTTGCTGTATATTGAATACAGTTGGCTGAAGATATACAGACAGGTGAAAAATGAGAGGAAAACACAGTAACTGAATTATGCCCTGGGGGACACTTTGCTGTTAGTTTGAGTCCACTTGAAAAGTCATTGCAAATCAAAATCAAAATCTTATGGACAAATGGTGTCCATGTACAGTTCCAGAGAGTTTTTTTCCCTTTTAATTTGTAGATGTCAATTTACACATTATATAACGAATGTTCTTTCCAAACACTGGCTGTTTTTCCACAAAGCATTTTGTTCCTCTATTGTTCTCACACTTCTTCTGGTCTTCCGAGCACACATGACACCATCAACAACTGAGGCACCAGGACATCACTAGCATCACAAGTCACCGACCTTACAATGCTAACCATACACATACACAGAGAGAGAGAGAGAGAGAGAGAGAGAGAGAGAGAGAGAGAGAGAGAGAGAGAGAGAGAGAGAGAGAGAGAGAGAGAGAGAGAGAGAGAGAGAGAGCACCCCTGCAGCCTCTGCTGAGCTGTTTGTTTAGGAATCTCTGCCTGAAAATTGTATTCCATCGACCATGCTCGCTATCAACACACAATTATCTGGGTTAATCATGTGGAACAGTGGCAAATTCACCTGGGGCTTAGGAACTAATGACATTCGCGTCTGGCCTGCTTTAGTGAAATAGCCTCACACCTGCAGCAGGAGAGACGAGATTGCCAAAGAAAATTTGGTCTCATTTTGCCCCCTCCCTCTCCCTCTCTCACATCGCACCCCCACCCCTTTCATTTTCTTTCCTCTCTTTAAATCTGCCTCTCTTGGTTTTACTTTCTCCCTTTACTTTCTTATTTTTGTCCTTTTTTTTTTTCTCCCCCCAGCCTGTTCTTCTTACCTTTCCCCTCTCTCCTGCCTTTCCGCCTCAATAAACAACTTTTCCTTTTCACCACCTTTTTTTTTTTTCCTGTTTATTTATTTATTTATTACTTCTTTTCATTTCACAGCGTGCTCTGGCACTTGTTTCGTTCTCGTTGGTGCGATTGCTATCACCGGGTGCATACCTGGACACATCTGATAAACATGCATAGGATGGGGGCATCACCGCATGCATAGACTGGATGCTGAGATGAGTTCACACTGCATAATTGCGCAGAGATCGAGTGAGATGCTGCTAGACCGCCGTCACTCAGGTGGTCCCGTGGCTTTATGAAGCCGTATTGGCTAAGTTGCCACTGCAGGAAGAAAGTATCATTGCTCATAATTATTTGTCGATATTGACATGCTCTGTCATTTCGCAGTAGCTGCGTCCATGTGTGAAATAGCAGCATGAGGATGGGATGAGAGGGTGATCGCTCTGTGCTCTCTGGTTTGTTTGCATTGCATTGCTTTTCAACTTCAATCTTTAAAATTCAGTGACCTGCTCGGTTTTCCTACCTACCAACACACATTGTCCATATAATTCTTAAAACCAGATCTTAGTTTTGTCGGAAATGGATGTGCAATAGGGGTTTTCAATGTACTCTGCAAATTTGCTCATTAGGTTAACTTCTGAGTCCATTTAGCTAATGATCCTATAGTAAACTAGAGGAGTTTATAGTAAGTGTAATAATGCATTGTGGGTGAAGTTGCATGATGGCAAAAACTGGTAACATCTGCTAACAAATATTAACGTAGCAATAAGCTGCTCATTTATTGATTCACCAAGAATTTAAGAATCATGTGAATTCCAACATTATGGTCGTATCTACATGGATGATTATCAAAAAGTCTGAGAGTGCAAGTGAAAATGCTTCTACTGTGCATTCTTTTCTAATTTAATACAAGTTTCTTAAAAAATTATATTGCTGACAACAACTTGAGTGGAAAGTACATTCTTGGGAAAAAAAAAAAAAAAAAAAAATTCACCCAAAATGGCAAATATTAAGCTTTTAATGGTCAACAAACGTTTGGTTTGTACACAACAAATGACTGGTCATGAAATCATCAAGAATTAAACAAGTGTACTCTTGAGACCTCCTGTGCCACCATTTGCTCATTTACTTTTTCTACATTGAATTGTTTAGGGGAAAACTAGAAACGGGAATTCACTCATATAGTCGTCTTGTACGCGAAGGGAAAATCATGACAATGATTAAAATATCTGATGTAAAATTCACAGTAGGTGTGGGTGTACACGATTAAAAATTAAAATAAATAAATAAATATTTAAAAGCTGTCCGCAAGTTTACCCACAAGGCTTCAACGGTTAAAGAAATCAATGGGAAAAAATTATCCCGTACTAATTTGCTTCACCTATTTGTTTAATTCTTGCTTTTTTTTTTTTTGACCAATGATTTGTTGTTAAGGGCGCACGGTGGCCTAGTGGTTAGCATGTTTGCCTCGCACCTCCAGGGTCCAGGGTTCGATTCCTGCCGGGGGAATTGAACACATGGGTGTGCGGAGTTTGCATGTTCTCCCTGTGCTGTGGGGGTTTCTTCCGGGTGCTCCGGGTTTCCTCCTACGGTCCAAAGACGTGCATGGTAGGCTTGTCTAAAGTGCCTGTAGTGTATGAATGTGAGTGTGTATGTGATTGTGCCCTGTGATGGACTGGCACCCTGTCCAGTGTGTACCCCGGCTTGTGCCCCATGCTCCCTGGGATAGGCTCCAGGTTTACCTTTGACCCTGAAGAAGGAGAAAGCGATAGATGGATGGATTTGTTGTTAAAGCTTAATAATTTGCCATTTTATTTGCCCAGGAGTGTAGAATCTTTGAAATATTTACATGCATTTCAGAGTTTCTTAGAATTTGGATCAAATTCATCAGAGAGTCGTCTGAACACATGCTTAGAGATTAGGCATGAAGAAAATCTGACCTTTTGTACGAAGCAGTTGCACATGATCAATATCACACATTTGCTTGCATTTAAATAGGGAACTAGAAATAGTGCAGAATATAATAAACGAATAACAAATTGTTAGAGGAATAAATCACTATGACATTTTCCTGTTATAGGAAAGAAATTCTAGCGTGAAAACTACCTTCGCGGTGTGGCCACCCAGTATTTCATTATTTTCCTCTAACAGCACACCTCATCGTATTTTATTCTGTACTTAATTCCTTTACTTACAGTATTATAGTAATTTAGCCTAGTATACATTTCTAATATCTACAATGACATAGATTACACAATGAGGAGCCCCTAGAAGTGTCCAGGTTCTCTTGTGTTATGAATCTATTATGAATTTCTTCTTGTTCTTCACACTGAGAACACACATTCATACAGACGTTTGCTGTGCTTGTCTCATATCCAGAGCAAATATGCTGTTAATTGAAAACTGGTACTGAGGAATAATCAAATTTAAAGCTTAAACATGGATTTTACAGCACAAGAAGCATAGAACACACATCAGGGTACGCTGGCGTGATCCTCCAAAGTCCATGACAGGGTTTAACATTCTAGTAGAATTCATAAAACGCCCCTGAAGGCCCACATAATCTCCGTTTTTCACCCCACTTAATGTGAGACAATACAAGAGCGCACCAGATGAGTCAATGAGCACGAGCAGCTTTAGTTTGATACTTAATACAGAAGGTCGGAAATAGATTTGCGATTCTTGGCAGCGCAGGGTGCGCAGCATGATACAGCCATATCCATGTCCTTTTAGTTAATTTCATTTCTTCAAAAGTGTTGATTCTTTGAATAAAGCCTGTTATCTCATTTAAGAGGCCTACCATGGGATCCGGTGGCACCCTGACATCTGTATTCATTTGCCTCAAAATTAGTCCTGACATAAATTTAATGAAAGCACACACACACACACACACACTGAAAACACAGGAGATTAGAAGGTAGGCCAAGAATGTCTGAAAATGTAAAGAAAAATGTTCCACCATTATTTATTTATTAAGATTATTTTTATTATTTTAATTTACGGTTTATTAAAAACATATTAACGCTGCCTGTAATGCTGTTTTTCAGTCTTCTGTGTATTGAGGTCAAATGTAAAACAAAGCAAAAGTGGTGCTGAGACTTGTTCTGAGTTTTTGCTCAATAAGGATAAAAGGTTATAATAATTATATTGATCTGTAGCCTTATTAATATTCCAACCAAACCTACCACGATGAAAGGAGCAGATGGTCAAACATCAATATCAACTTGCACAATACATTTCATCGCTCCTTCATTTCTTTTTCATCGCGTACACATCCCTTCTGTAAAACACCATCCTCCCCTGCATCAGTAGCAGCGCTGATAATTCCCTGCATTTGAAAATAAAGACATGAAAGCAGCCAAGGATGAAAGATTTAATCTTTTTCTCTGTCTCTCCTGCTCTTCTGCATGCTAGATTGTCATGTGTTTGCCCTCCCTAATGCACACAATGCTGATGAACTATGCCTATGCCCAAGAATAGACAATATTTCTGATACATTTACATGAAATACTGTAAGCTTTTAAATGTTGTTTTTTTTTTTAAAGCTATTTTCTAATACATTTGTGTTCTACTATATATTTCACACATATCACAGTAGCTCCATGGCTAGAAATTCCCTAACACTTATCAAAGGCTTCTGTTTGTGATGTCCTTTTTTTGTCCTTCATTACTCATCATACTTTTTTGCTAGCTGGTCTTATAGATGTTAACTAGCTAGCAAAGCTGCTTTGATCTTGTAGCTGTTAAGTCAACATGCTGGGGTAAGACATCACAGCATGTTAAAATGTGTAGTAGAATAATACATTAGAAATCACAACATGGTTTCTGACCCTTCTTGATATAGCACAATCAGGGTGTTTTATGAAGGATACATACTGTAGCATTAACATTAGCTATGATCCATCTATTATCATCTCACACAGGGGAAAACATAATAAAAAAATCTAAAAAATGAAATAATAATAATAATAATAATAATAATAATAATATTTGGAGAGATGTACAGTTTACTTTTGATATGCCATTATGTCTAATTATATTTGACGAAAAGTACACTAGTGTGCTTTTAGCATCCGTACGTCTAGACATACTGAAGAGAAATACACTAGGTGCCAAGTATTCTATATTCCAACTATTATTTTTGTTGTAGATGTAGTAATACATGTATAACAAGTATTTGGGTATACCGATTAGTGAGTATGTTTTAATCCTGTATCCTTATTCTAATGTGTTAAGAATTGTCAAGCATTTTTAGATGGCATTTCGAGAAGAGATTGCCATTCCACCTTACTTAAATAGTTTTAACTTCAACATTATTTTATTTTATTTTTTTTAAAATAAATAACTTTTATTACAGTTCCCACCAAAACTATTGGAATAGCAAGATCAATTAATTTGTTTGTGCTATACATCAAATACATTTTGGGTTTGAGATCAAAAAATGGATTATGAGATGAGAGTTTAGGATTTCAGCTTTTATTTCCTGTTAATGACTCCCTGGTGGTCTAGTGGTTAGGATTTGGAGCTCTCACTGCTGTGGCCCGGGTTTGATTCCCGGTCAGGGAACTCAAGTTTAACCCAGCCGTGCAGTTGGTAACAGCTACACGCCGGTCCCCAGCCCAGATAAATGGGGAGGGGTGGAGAAAGCAATGGCAAACTACTCCACTTTCACTGCCGAAATACTTATGGATCATCACAATCAAACGTTTTCAGACATGGTGCTGGAAGGTGGGCCCCCTGGGCCGGAAGGCACCCAACATGCTACCAGGGAAGAACAAGGACGAAGTTCAAATAGCTCGGGGATTTATGACGTGGGCCGGTCAAATCCGTCAGGAGGCCGGTCAGCTGATGCTGCACCATGCGAAAGAAATCGTCTATGTTTTACAAAGATTCACAACATCGGAACCTGGAACGTCCGTGGCATCTATACAGGCAAACTAGACATCATCAAAACCGAAATGGAACGGCTCAAAATTGATATCCTTGGTATTAGTGAGCTTCACTGGACAGGCAGCGGATATTTCAACAGCAGCAATTACATGGTTTACTACTCCGGGAATGACAACACCAGACGCAATGAAGTAGCCCTCCTCACAAACAAGAAAATCGCTAATGCTGTTCAGTGTTTCAACACCATCAGCGACAGAATCATATCCGTCCGAATTAATGGAAAGCCTCGTTCTCTCACAATCCTGCAGGTTTATGCACCCACCACCGACGCAAGAGAAGAGGACATCGAAAAATTTCATGGCAATCTCCAACAAGCAATCGAGGAAGTCCCTGCCAAGGACATCATCTTTATTGCAGGGGATTTCAACGCAAAAGTAGGCGCCGGAGAAGAACCACCGGTTGTAGGCAAATTTGGATTAGGAGAGCGGAATGCAGCTGGTGACCGCTTGGTTCAATGCTGTCATGAAAATAGGTTATCGATCGCAAATACGTGGTTTAAGCAGCCAAAACGGCACTTATACACGTGGACAGCTCCAAACGGACAGCATCGTAACCAGATTGACTATTTCCTCTGCCAACAAAATTTGAACGACTCGCTACAAGCAGTTAAAACACTTCCAGGTGCTGATTACGGTTCTGACCATCAGCTACTTTTTATGAAGGTCAAGCTCCGATTCACCACCATCAAAAAGTCACCTAAAGCACATCGTTTTGACACCAGTAACACCCCAGTACAATACACGGTCGAGGTAAAAAATCGATTCGAGCCGCTCATCACAGCTGGAAAAGATCCGGATGAATTATGTGAAGAAATTAAATCGATCATAATGAATACAGCGGAACAATTCATCCCATACAAAAAAACAGCAAGAAGACTGAAATGACTCTCTGATGCGACAGTTGAAATCACCAAGAAGAGATGTGCAGCCAAAGCAACTGGCAAGAAAATTGAGTTTCAGGTTGTTAACCGTGGAATTTCAGAGAGAAGCAAGAAGAGATAAGGAGCGTTACTGGAATGGGAAATGTGCAAAATTGGAAGACGCCAACAAGCAAGGTCACGTTCGTGAGCTCTTTGGCCATGTGAAACAGGCATGGGTACCATTTGCACCCCGCAAAACAGCGACCGTCAAGGATCGAAATGGCAAAGTACTACAGAGTGAAGAGCTATACTCAGGCAATAGGCCAAGTCAACCAGCCGGACAGGAAGATCTGATTGGACATGAGCCAGACATTCTGGATGAAGAAGTAGCTTGGGCTCTGAAGCAACTACCAAATAGGAAAGCTCCGGGTATTGACTGCATACCAGCCGAATTATTCAAGCCAATACCGATTTCAATGATTGCAAAGCTCTGCCGACAAATCTGGAAGACCAAATCATGGCCCCAAGATTGGAGAAGATCAGTCTTTGTTCCACTTCCGAAAAAAGGCGATACACAAGAGTGCTGCATATATAGGACCATCGCACTTATATCGCATGCATGCAAAATCCTGCTGAAGATTATCCAAAAACGCATAGCCTCAGTAGTCGAGAGTGAGCTTCCTGACGTCCAAGCCGGTTTTCACAAAGGACGTGGAACCAGAGACCAAATCGTGAACTTGCGATGGATCATGGAAAAGATGCACGGATATCAAAAGGACGTTTATATGTGCTTCATAGACTACAGCAAAGCATTCGACTGCATCGAACATGACAAACTGTGGAAATGCCTGAGGCAAATGGGTATTCCAGAGCATCTGGAAGAACTGATATGATCGCTTTATGGGAATCAAGAAGCCACAGTCAGGACAGCATTCGGCAACACAGATTGCTTTGAGATCGGAAAAGGCGTTCGACAAAGCTGCATTCTATCACCGGCCCTGTTCAATCTGTATGCCGAAACGATCATGAGACGATGCAATCTAGAAGGATCACCAATTGGAGTCAAAATCGGCGGAAGAAATATAAATAACCTTCGATATGCTGATGATACAATTTTACTTGCAGAAAATGAAAAGGACCTGGAATATCTTATCCATAGAGTCAAAGAGGAAAGCGAGCGCATGGGACTGTATCTCAACATCAAGAAAACAAAGGTAACGACAACAGCAAGAAACGGTACAGTTCACATAAACATCGACAATGAAGAAATCGAATCAGTTCAAGATTTCATCTTCCTCGGATCCAAGATAGACCGCAGTAGCCAATCGAGGCCAGAAATCAGACGAATAATCCCACTTGGCCGCAGCACAATGCAAGGAATGACAAAAATATAGAAAAGTAAAGATATTAGCATTGCAACAAAGATCCGAATGATTAATGCAATCGTCTTTCCAATCTGCACATACGCATGTGAAAGTTGGACACTCAAGAAGGCAGATATAAGTAGAATTGATGCTTTTGAACTGTGGTGCTGGAGGCGTGTGCTGCGCATACCATGGACGGAGATGGTCACAAACAAGACGATTCTAGAGCGTGTCAAACCGAAAATATCGCTAGAGGGAAAAATCACCAAGCAGCGGCTCTCATACTTTGGTCATGTCAACCGAGCTAATTCCCTGGAAACAGCGATAATGTTCGGCATAGTCAGTGGGTCGAGAAGAAGAGGGGGTGTCAAAAAACCTGCTGGCTGGACACAATCAAAGCCGACACGAATATGCACATGAAAGAACTAAATAAAGTGGCCCAAGATAGGAAAGCGTGGAGAATGATGATCAATAAAGTGACCGAAAGTCGGCTTCCACTGAACAGATAACTCATCATCACATCTAGATGTGTTAAACAACATAAAACATAGAACCTTTTGTATCAGACAACTCAATTTTTAGGTTAGCAAAAGTATAGGAACAGATCAGTCTTGAAGTAAATTAAAGCAAATAACACTTAATATTTGGTTGCATATCCCTTGTTTGCAATAACTGCATCAAGCCTGCGATTCATTGACAATAGCAAATTGTTGGTTTCTTCTTTTGTCCGCAGCCTCTTTCGGTTGCTTTTGTTTTTTTTTTTTCCAGGAGGTTTCTCCGTTCAGTCTCTTCTTCAGGAGGTAAAATGTTGCTCAAGTGGGTTAATGTCTGATGATTGACTCAGTTTAAAACCAGTTTAAAACCTTATACTTTTTCCCTCAGATGAAGTCCTTTGTTGAGTTGGCAGTGTGTTTTGGATCATTGTCTTGCTGCATGATGAAATCCCTCCTGATTCATTTGGATGCATTTCTCTCTAAACTGGCAGACAAAATGTTCCTGTAAACTTCTGGTTTACAGGAACATTCTACTGCTACCATCATCAGTAAAGATTAGTGATCCTGGTCCAGAATCAGACATGCAAGCCCAAGCCATGACACTACCTCCACCATGTTTCACAGATGAGCCTGTATGTTTTGGATCATGAGCATATCCATTCTTTCTCCACACTTTGGCCTTTCCAACACTTTGGTAGAGGTTAATCTTGGTTCCAGGACTTTTGTGGCTCATCTCTGTATTTCTTTCAAATTCCAATCTGGCTTTCTGATTCTTACTGCTGATGAGTGGTTTGCATCTTGTGGTATGACCTCTATATTTATGCTCTTGAAGTTTTCTTCAAACAGTGGATTGTGATACCTTCACCCCTGCCCTGAGAAGGTTGTTGGTGACATCACTGACTGTTTTTTATGGGGGTTTTTTCACAGCTCTCATAATGTTTTTTGTCATCAGCTGTTGTTGTTTTCCTTGGCTGACCCATTCGGTGTCTATTGTTCAGTACACCAGTGGTTTCTTTCTTTTTCAGGACATTCCAGATTGTTGCAATGGCTATGCCCAATGTTTATGCAATGCGTCTGATTGATTTTCTCTGCTTCAAAATGCCTTGCTTTTCTCCTGAGGACTTTTAGGTGAAATATTTTTGTGACAAAGATGATGTCTAAAGGAAACATAAATGAGAATCACTATGAAATCTCTTCAGAAACCTTTAAGCAAAGAAACTTTCCTCAAAAATGTCACATGTGGCTTGTTTCGTAACCGGGAAGATGTCAGCGCCATGTCATTTTACATTTTACGTTCTTAATATTCTACTGTTTACAGTTTTTCAGGATTAAAGACAAACATACATTTTCCCCCTCTGTATGCTGTAAAGATTTAGTACACAAACCTAGCAACCTAGTATTAAATCTTTTAGGATATCGCATGGGTATCTGCGTACAACTCCACATTTTCAGAGATTTTTCAACAGCATAAACATTCATTTGCACCAAGAGTGCAAGTATATTATTAATTGTGTTTTTTTTGTTTGTTTGTTTTGTTGTTGTTTTTTACCAGTACGAGTAAATGAGCACTGGATTGGACTGATACTAATAACAGTATTGATGCACCCTTCATTTTATTAGTTACTGGCCTATTTAACTGGTATATTCAACTGATCAGGTAAATAGTGTGAACTTTTTTTTTTGAAACAATTTTACTAAAAATGTGTTCTGTTGAAAAAAAAAAAGTTCCAGTAAATATCCAAAATAATACTGTACACATTTAAATAATGATCCTAATATGTGCACAGTTTGAATGTTTTCATAAACCTTCAGTACATAACCTGTACTGTTGTGTGATTTGTGGATTTATTTTCTTTCTTTTTTTTTTACTGCAAAATTTATGAGAATTCCTGACTTATTGTGGAGCTCTTAGACTTTTCTCTGATTTGCACTTTAAAAGTAGGCTGCCCTGTTTTTCAAGTATCTTTGTTTTAAAGGGTGCTTCACCTAAAAAAAAAAAAAAAGATATTTTTTAAACAGTATGATATGTCAGTGTCAGTCAGCAATAATGGTATAAATGTTTCAGATTTCCATCACTCATGTACCATTAAATCTCTGTGAGCCCTTGAGTCATGATGACACTAAGTGTTTATAGTGACAGCAGGGGCTTGGAAAGGGGGACAATGAGAGACACCTGCACAGCGCTGCAGATTTCTCTGTGCACCGAGTGAGACAGGTAACAAACAACAAAAGTGCAGGAAGATAGAAACTTCTACAATGCCTGCAATAGGATATAAAGTATATAGCTTTATTTAATAAAACTGGATTAGTGCATTTGTATAATAAAGGCTCTGAAGTCTAGGTTAGGTCTAGATACATGGGGTTGTGTTCACCAGCTCAAATTTTGGCTTTGGTAGAACAGTTTGCAAATCAGTAAAGAGAGGAAACATTAACAGAATTTCTTCAAGCTTTTTCTATCCTCAACCCTGTTCTAAAGCTAGCCAAATTTCCAATACAAACCACATGTACAGTACAGTGCAAATGTTTTAGGCACCATTTTTTTTTTTTTTTTTTTTTTTTTATGAGTACAAACTTTGTTATAGATATTTTTATTTTATGACTTGTACATTATCAAGTCAGTACCAAAAAAAAAAAAAAAAAAAAAAAAAAAACCCCTTTAGATTCCCAAACATTAGTTTTCTAACAGAAAATTAAACGTTACAGAAAAGAGAACACTTTTCAGACAAACGGCACAATGAAGGCTGCTGGGTTTTGCTGCAAAAAATAAGAAGTGCGACAGTCAAAGTCTCCAGAAGATCTGTGACTGGTTCTGCAAGATTCTCAATAAAATTTACAGCTCACTTCCTTATAAAACTGAACTAATTGTACCTGAGATTACTATTTTATCTATTTATTTATTTATTTATTTATTTCTCACACCAAATATTGACTTTGTTTCGTTTACTACTTCTTATTGCTCTCGCTCTCTCTGTGTATATATATATATATATATATACACAGTATACTGCATGTTTGTATATAATAAGGCATTTAATGAAACATAATTGACTGGGGAAAACCCCTGGGATATTTGCAAAACAATTTTACAACTGATTGCAATTTACACTAAATGGTATATATTTACACTGTATGATATGGTATGGTGTGTATATATACACTATATACAGTATTTGGACACCTAACCATCACACCCATATACTGGCTTTTCTCAAACCATTGACACAAAGTTCGAAGCACAAGTGAATGTCTATAAAGACATTTCCATAAAGACATGGTCTACTGTGGTTGGTGTGGAAGAACTCCAATGGCCTGCACAGAACCCTGATCTCAACCCCACTGAACAAGCTTGGGTTGAATTGGAACACAGTTTGGACACAAATCCTCACAGCCACTCTCCAAAATCTAGTGGAAAGTCTTCCCAGGAGAATGGAGGCTGTTATAGGTACAACAGGTAGACCAACTCCATATTAATGCCCCATAGTTTTGGAATGGGATGTTTAACATGCACGTGACTGTCTGACAGTCAGGTGTCAACACACTTTTGGACATATAGTGCATTTGGATTGATATGAAATAAAAAAGAGTCATTGCTAATTACTGAATAGAATCTGAAAGGGACCATAGCATGGAACACACTAGCATTTACATTTACATTTACAGCATTTAGCATACACCTTTATACAGAGTGACTTACAGAAGTGCTTTGTAGTGTCTCTTAAAAACAAATCCTCATGCTAGTTCACTAGGTCAGGGACTAAGAGTACCATCAGTCTAACAATCCTGTTGGGGAAATTAGTGCAGTATGATTAGAAAATAGATTGGGTTTTTGGGGTTTTTTTCCATAATGGATAAACAATGTGCTAATTCAGGTGCTTGGTGAAGAGGTAGGTCTTTAGTCTTCATTTGAAGACAGCCAGAGACTAGCATGTCAACACCTGACACTATCATTGTCATTTTTGATTCAGAATTTTAAACTCATGCTTTTCTCCTGATTGTATGACAGCCAGCATGCAGCACTCACTCCTGGGACGGCCTGAGGAGCTGAAGTCCAGACATGGCAGCGTCCCACAATGTGACCTCCAGAGGGCCCACTAATAAACAGCGAGTGCATTCCAAAAGGCGGGGGTTGTAATTGTTGAAGGGACACTGGTCCAACAGTCGGTCCCCAGGTTGAAAGGTCCTGATTCAAGAAAGTGTAATTTCGTCTGCTTGGCTGAGCATGGGCATGTGGTAATTGCACCCCCTGGGTGGCTCCTCAGGACCATCGGTGCCATCCAAATGAGTTGCGAGATGGCAGTGTGTGAGCTGCAGGCTATCACAATAAATGGTAGACAATCATGAACATGAATAAGGGTATGAACTTTGACACAGCAACATTCTTTTTAAACTGTTTGTGTTTAACTTGGGCTATACTTGATTCTTTCTTGTTTGTATTTATACCATGTAATAGGGATGTAAGCAAATACAGATTTTTTTGTTTCGTTTTTTTAGGAAGCGTCCCAGAAAGGTTGAGAATCTGGTTGAGACCAAATATATCCATCAAGACTGGGACACAACAAAAACGTTTTGTGGGTGGGAGATTTTGCTTTCAGACATGAATGTCAGATATGAAGCAAACAAAGACCACATTAATTACATACATTGCATTTAAATCATTCATTAATTTATCATTAGTATCTGCCTGGTCAGGGTCATGGTGGTTTAAATTAGTCAAATGTTGTTGTTTTTTTTTTATTCTTTTTTTGGAAATGAATTTGTTAAACTTGATAAAACTTGATAAATTTGTTAAACTTGAAACTAAGTTTATTAAACTAAACTGACGTGGCTGAGTTTGAGAAACTGTCAGAGTCAGAATCAGAGCCGTTTAGTCACATTTGGCCCTGAGAGACAACTTACTCACAGAATTAATACTTCATTATCACGGAGGGAAAACAGTCGAAGAAACAATTTAAAAACACAAATGAACAAGAACTATTTACACAAGATGATTGACGTTTTGACCACCTGTACACTCATTACATTTAAAGTAAACAGACTACTGCTGTTATAGCTAGTAGTAGCGAGCTAGCAACTTAGCATGTGTTAGCCCTGAACACTTTTAAATCTAGACCCTAGCTAGCTAGTCAGCCACTAACCTTTTCCATCTCAATTATATCAACAAGCAGAAGCAAAAATGCAGACAAACTGACTAAGTTCAATTAATCAACATTCATTTCTTATTTATTATTTTTATTTATTTATTTTAATTTTTCCATCCCAGATAGATCTGAAAGCTTCATGATCACCAATCCTTCATGATCTTCTGTCTTTATTTATTTTAGTTAACTTATTTAGGTATGTACTAAATTGCAGTTTCTATTCTATTCTATTCACAGGGGAGCCGCAAGGGGGGCCCCTGCAACTGGCTGATATATAAACAGTTTCACCAAACAATTTTTTCTATATCTGCTCTCATCATGCTCTCAATGCTGGCATTTCTATTACTGAATTTATTCCAGTTTTTTCTAGTGTATCCAAGGGGTATTCAGGTTTACATTTGAATACTAATACAGATACACATATTTGGAGTACTAAACAGACTATACAGATACATTTTGTTACCTCTCTACAATGAAGGGAATTAAAAAGTACTACTCAACACAAGCAAAGCCAATAGACAGATTGGAACATGGCTTACCATTGGAGTTGTCTTAGTATTTTAGGGGAAGATGACTTTTAGGGGAAGATGACTCTGATATATTATTTAAATTGACACATTTTTAATTAAGCATTTTTATTTTCCTCGGCTAAGAACGAAGACAACTTGCGTTTTCTGGCCCAACATTGACTCTGTATGCTAGTTGGCAAGTTGTAGCTCAGTGAAGGAGAAAGTAATATTTACTTCCCCATGTACTCTCCCCATGAGCTTTGTCAACTCTTTTAATAGCATCTTGGAGAGAACCTGTGAGAAGATTAAAATGCTGTCGTTAAAGCTCCTGAAGTAATTGCTCTGGACAGGTCTATCACTGCAGGACAAAGGCCTCAGTGATGAGGGCAAGCAACAAAAGCGTGAGTGGTGCATGTGACACTCCGGCGGTGGGAAGGAAGCGCACAGAGAAGAGGGAGGTGTAGGGGGAGGGGGACACAAACCGGTAATGAATCTGCCAACACATTCCTCACTACAGAATCATGGAAAAAAAATTTAATCTGAGAGATATGAGTGAATACGAATATCCGTATTCATTAAAAATCTACCTTAAGACCCGATTCGTTCGGGTGGTTTGACGAGGCCTGTGCTGACAGAGATGTTTAAGTTGGTTTAAGCAAATGTGACAGGTTCAGGTAGAAGACTGTAGACTATATGCAGTTTGATGGTGGCTGTAATGAGGAGAGTGCCGATATTAGTGCAAGTTGAACGCTTTGCAATGAGCTATTCATTAAGAATTTGCCCTTACTAAACAACAATTTCAAATGATTCATTTCTCTTTTAAATGAACAACTTTTAAGCACTTCTTTTAAATGAATCATCTAATCAAAACTTATTCTTTTACCCATACACTAAACTCTTTAAGCTAAACTTTGTTTAGGTCTTTCTAAAGCATTTGACTTCTAACACGTCACATTTCATCTGGTGTACTTAGTTTTCTATTAGTCTTTGGTTTTCCCCTTACAGCTCAGTTCCAGTGTTGCCCATATCTTATATAGTATCATATAAATGTTTGACTTATCACACTCTAAAACACACTGGGCTAAAAACAACCCAAACTGGGTTATTTTAGGCCAATGGCTGGGTAAATATAGGACAGAACACATTTTCGTCTAAACTAACCCATCAAGTTGGGTTGTTCATTTTAACCCAGCAAATGGATTGTTTTTCAACCCAAAGGATGGTTTAATTTTTACAAAAATGCTGGGTTAAATTTATTTCATGAATGGGTAAATATTTTCTGGGGTTTTTTTACTATTTGAAAATGTCAAATATATCACATTATAAATGTCACAATCTCCCCTTTAGATGGCCCTGCGGTGTGTGACGTGTTCGGAAGGCCGGAGAGCGCGAGCGCTCAGCGAGCACACGCTCTTCGATTGTGGATGACTGTGACTGTGTTTACCATGGACACGTGCGTTTGTTGTGATTCTGTTTTGTCTCCTCCCTGTGTTGTTATTGGTTGGTGTCCGAGGGTGGGTCTACAAAGGTTTTCTGCTGTCTGTATTCAAGCTTGATTACATGAGTCATTTAAACCCCTCGTGTTTCTGTGCATTTGGCGCAGTATTAAGTTTACCTTTATGCTAAGCTGAGGTCGTGTCCTCGTTTCCTGTTTAGACCTCGTTTCATGTTTAGATCTCGTTCATGTTTAGACCTCATTTCTCCTTTCATGTGTAGACCTCATTTCATGTTTAGACCTCATTTCATGTTTAGACCTCATTTCTTGTTTCATGTTTAGACCTCGTTTCTCATTTCCTGTTTAGACCTCGTTTCATGTTTAGACCTTGTTTCTTGTTTCCTGTTTAGACCTCGTTTCATGTTTAGACCTCGTTTCATGTTTAGACCTCGTTTCTCGTGTCATGTTTAGACCTCGTTTCTCGTTTCATGTTTAGACCTCGTTTCATGTTTAGACCTCGTTTCTCGTTTCATGTTTAGACCTCGTTTCTCGTTTCATGTTTAGACCTCGTTTCTCGTGTCATGTTTAGACCTTGTTTCTCGTTTCCTGTTTAGACTTCGTTTCATGTTTAGACCTCGTTTCTCGTGTCATGTTTAGACCTCGTTTCATGTTTAGACCTCGTTTCTCGTGTCATGTTTAGACCTTGTTTCTCGTTTCCTGTTTAGACCTCGTTTCATGTTTAGACCTCGTTTCTCGTGTCATGTTTAGACCTCGTTTCATGTTTAGACCTTGTTTCTCGTTTCATGTTTAGACCTCGTTTCTCGTTTCATGCTTAGACCTCATTTCATGTTTAGACCTCGTTTCTCGTTTCATGTTCAGACTTGTTTTCATGTTTAGACCTCATTTCTCATTTCATGTTTAGACCTTGTTTCATGTTTAGACGTTGCTTCATGTTTAGACCTTGTTTCTCGTTTCCTGTTTAGACCTCATTTCTCGTTTCATGTTTAGACCTCATTTCTCGTTTCATGTTTAGACCTCGTTTCTCATTTCATGTTTAGACCTTGTTTCTCGTTTCATGTTTAGACCTCATTTCTCGTTTCATGTTTAGACCTCATTTCTCATTTCATGTTTAGACCTCGTTTCATGTTTAGACCTTGTTTCTCGTTTCATGTTTAGACCTTGTTTCATGTTTAGACCTTGTTTCTCGTTTCATGTTTAGACCTCATTTCTCGTTTCATGTTTAGACCTCGTTTCTCGTGTCATGTTTAGACCTTGTTTCTCGTTTCCTGTTTAGACCTCATTTCAGGTTTAGACCTCGTTTCTCGTGTCATGTTTAGACCTCGTTTCATGTTTAGACTTCGTTTCTCGTTTCATGTTTAGACCTCATTTCTCGTTTCATGCTTAGACCTCATTTCATGTTTAGACCTCGTTTCTTGTTTCATGTTCAGACTTGTTTTCATGTTTAGACCTCATTTCTCATTTCATGTTTAGACCTTGTTTCATGTTTAGACCTTGTTTCATGTTTAGACCTTGTTTCTCGTTTCATGTTTAGACCTTGTTTCTCGTTTCACGTTTAGACCTTGTTTCTCATTTCATGTTTAGACCTTGTTTCTCGTTTCATGTTTAGACCTTGTTTCATGTTTAGACCTCGTTTCTCGTTTCCTGTTTAGACCTCGTTTCATGTTTAGACCTTGTTTCTCGTTTCATGTTTAGACCTCGTTTCATGTTTAGACCTCGTTTCATGTTTAGACCTCGTTTCATGTTTAGACCTCGTTTCTCGTTTCATGTTTAGACCTCGTTTCATGTTTAGACCTCGTTTCTCGTTTCATGTTTAGACCTCGTTTCATGTTTAGACCTCGTTTCTCGTTTCATGTTTAGACTTCGTTTCTCGTTTCATGTTTAGACCTCGTTTCTCGTTTCATGTTCAGACTTGTTTTCATGTTTAGACCTCATTTCTCATTTCATGTTTAGACCTTGTTTCTCGTTTCCTGTTTAGACCTCGTTTCTCGTTTCATGTTTAGACCTCGTTTCTCGTTTCATATTTAGACCTCGTTTCTCGTTTCATATTTAGACCTCGTTTCTCGTTTCATGTTTAGACTTGGTTTCATGTTTAGACCTCGTTTCTCGTTTCATGTTTAGACCTTGTTTCTCGTTTCATGTTTAGACCCTGTTTCATGTTTAGACCTCGTTTCTCGTTTCCTGTTTAGACCTCGTTTCATGTTTAGACCTCGTTTCATGTTTAGACCTTGTTTCTCGTTTCATGTTTAGACCTTGTTTCTCATTTCATGTTTAGACTTGGTTTCACGTTTAGACCTTGTTTCTCATTTCATGTTTAGACCTTGTTTCTCGTTTCCTGTTTAGACCTCGTTTCATGTTTAGACCTCGTTTCATGTTTAGACCTTGTTTCTCGTTTCATGTTTAGACCTTGTTTCTCGTTTCATGTTTAGACTTGGTTTCACGTTTAGACCTTGTTTCTCATTTCATGTTTAGACCTTGTTTCTCGTTTCATGTTTAGACCTTGTTTCATGTTTAGACCTCGTTTCTCGTTTCCTGTTTAGACCTCGTTTCATGTTTAGACCTTGTTTCTCGTTTCATGTTTAGACCTCGTTTCATGTTTAGACCTCGTTTCATGTTTAGACCTCGTTTCTCGTTTCATGTTTAGACCTCGTTTCTCGTTTCATGTTTAGACCTTGTTTCTCATTTCATGTTTAGACCTCATTTCTCGTTTCATGTTTAGACCTCGTTTCTCGTGTCATGTTTAGACCTCGTTTCATGTTTAGACTTCGTTTCTCGTTTCATGTTTAGACCTCATTTCTCGTTTCATGCTTAGACCTCATTTCATGTTTAGACCTCGTTTCTTGTTTCATGTTCAGACTTGTTTTCATGTTTAGACCTCATTTCTCATTTCATGTTTAGACCTTGTTTCATGTTTAGACCTTGTTTCATGTTTAGACCCTGTTTCTCATTTCATGTTTAGACCTTGTTTCTCGTTTCATGTTTAGACCTTGTTTCATGTTTAGACCTCGTTTCTCGTTTCCTGTTTAGACCTCGTTTCATGTTTAGACCTTGTTTCTCGTTTCATGCTTAGACCTCATTTCACGTTTAGACCTTGTTTCTCGTTTCATGTTCAGACTTGTTTTCATGTTTAGACCTCATTTCTCATTTCATGTTTAGACCTTGTTTCTCGTTTCCTGTTTAGACCTCGTTTCTCGTTTCATGTTTAGACCTCGTTTCTCGTTTCATATTTAGACCTCGTTTCTCGTTTCATATTTAGACCTCGTTTCTCGTTTCATGTTTAGACTTGGTTTCATGTTTAGACCTCGTTTCTCGTTTCATGTTTAGACCTTGTTTCTCGTTTCATGTTTAGACCCTGTTTCATGTTTAGACCTTGTTTCTCGTTTCCTGTTTAGACCTCGTTTCATGTTTAGACCTCGTTTCATGTTTAGACCTTGTTTCTCGTTTCATGTTTAGACCTTGTTTCTCATTTCATGTTTAGACTTGGTTTCACGTTTAGACCTTGTTTCTCATTTCATGTTTAGACCTTGTTTCTCGTTTCCTGTTTAGACCTCGTTTCATGTTTAGACCTTGTTTCTCGTTTCATGTTTAGACCTTGTTTCTCGTTTCATGTTTAGACTTGGTTTCACGTTTAGACCTTGTTTCTCATTTCATGTTTAGACCTTGTTTCTCGTTTCATGTTTAGACCTTGTTTCATGTTTAGACCTCGTTTCTCGTTTCCTGTTTAGACCTCGTTTCATGTTTAGACCTTGTTTCTCGTTTCATGTTTAGACCTTGTTTCTCGTTTCATGTTTAGACCTCGTTTCATGTTTAGACCTCGTTTCATGTTTAGACCTCGTTTCTCGTTTCATGTTTAGACCTCGTTTCTCGTTTCATGTTTAGACCTTGTTTCTCATTTCATGTTTAGACCTCATTTCTCGTTTCATGTTTAGACCTCGTTTCTCGTGTCATGTTTAGACCTCGTTTCATGTTTAGACTTCGTTTCTCGTTTCATGTTTAGACCTCATTTCTCGTTTCATGCTTAGACCTCATTTCATGTTTAGACCTCGTTTCTTGTTTCATGTTCAGACTTGTTTTCATGTTTAGACCTCATTTCTCATTTCATGTTTAGACCTTGTTTCATGTTTAGACCTTGTTTCATGTTTAGACCCTGTTTCTCGTTTCATGTTTAGACCTCGTTTCTCGTTTCATGTTTAGACTTGGTTTCACGTTTAGACCTTGTTTCTCATTTCATGTTTAGACCTTGTTTCTCGTTTCATGTTTAGACCTTGTTTCATGTTTAGACCTCGTTTCTCGTTTCCTGTTTAGACCTCGTTTCATGTTTAGACCTTGTTTCTCGTTTCATGTTTAGACCTCGTTTCATGTTTAGACCTCGTTTCTCGTTTCATGTTTAGACCTCGTTTCTCGTTTCATGTTTAGACCTTGTTTCTCATTTCATGTTTAGACCTCATTTCTCGTTTCATGTTTAGACCTCGTTTCTTGTGTCATGTTTAGACCTTGTTTCTCGTTTCCTGTTTAGACCTCGTTTCCTGTTTAGACCTCGTTTCTCGTGTCATGTTTAGACCTTGTTTCTCATTTCATGTTTAGACCTTGTTTCTCATTTCATGTTTAGACCTCATTTCTCGTTTCATGTTTAGACCTCGTTTCTTGTGTCATGTTTAGACCTTGTTTCTCGTTTCATGTTTAGACCTCGTTTCATGTTTAGACCTTGTTTCTCGTTTCATGTTTAGACCTTGTTTCTCATTTCATGTTTAGACCTCATTTCTCGTTTCATGTTTAGACCTCGTTTCTTGTGTCATGTTTAGACCTTGTTTCTCGTTTCCTGTTTAGACCTCGTTTCCTGTTTAGACCTCGTTTCTCGTGTCATGTTTAGACCTCGTTTCATGTTTAGACCTCGTTTCTCGTTTCATGTTTAGACCTTGTTTCTCGTTTCCTGTTTAGACCTCGTTTCATGTTTAGACCTTGTTTCTCGTTTCATGTTTAGACCTTGTTTCATGTTTAGACCTCATTTCTCGTGTCATGTTTAGACCTCGTTTCTCGTTTCATGTTTAGACCTCGTTTCATGTTTAGACCTCATTTCTCGTGTCATGTTTAGACCTCGTTTCTCGTTTCATGTTTAGACCTCGTTTCATGTTTAGACCTCGTTTCTCGTTTCATCTTTAGACCTCGTTTCTCATTTCATGTTTAGACCTCGTTTCTCGTTTCATCTTTAGACCTCGTTTCTCGTTTCATGTTTAGACCTCGTTTCATGTTTAGACCTCGTTTCTCGTTTCATGTTTAGACCTCGTTTCATGTTTAGACCTCGTTTCTCGTTTCATGTTTAGACCTCGTTTCTCGTTTCATGCTTAGACCTCATTTCACGTTTAGACCTTGTTTCTCGTTTCATGTTCAGACTTGTTTTCATGTTTAGACCTCATTTCTCATTTCATGTTTAGACCTTGTTTCTCGTTTCCTGTTTAGACCTCGTTTCTCGTTTCATGTTTAGACCTCGTTTCTCGTTTCATATTTAGACCTCGTTTCTCGTTTCATATTTAGACCTCGTTTCTCGTTTCATGTTTAGACTTGGTTTCATGTTTAGACCTCGTTTCTCGTTTCATGTTTAGACCTTGTTTCTCGTTTCATGTTTAGACCCTGTTTCATGTTTAGACCTCGTTTCTCGTGTCATGTTTAGACCTCGTTTCATGTTTAGACCTCGTTTCTCGTTTCATGTTTAGACCTTGTTTCTCGTTTCCTGTTTAGACCTCGTTTCATGTTTAGACCTCGTTTCTCGTGTCATGTTTAGACCTCGTTTCATGTTTAGACCTCGTTTCTCGTTTCATGTTTAGACCTCGTTTCTCGTTTCATGTTTAGACCTCGTTTCTCGTTTCATCTTTAGACCTCGTTTCTCGTTTCATGTTTAGACCTCGTTTCTCATTTCATGTTTAGACCTCGTTTCATGTTTAGACCTCGTTTCTCGTTTCATGTTTAGACTTCGTTTCTCGTTTCATGTTTAGACCTCGTTTCTCGTTTCATGTTCAGACTTGTTTTCATGTTTAGACCTCATTTCTCATTTCATGTTTAGACCTTGTTTCCTGTTTAGACCTTGTTTCTCGTTTCCTGTTTAGACCTCGTTTCATGTTTAGACCTTGTTTCTCGTTTCATGTTTAGACTTCGTTTCTCGTTTCATGTTTAGACCTCGTTTCTCATTTCATGTTCAGACTTGTTTTCATGTTTAGACCTCGTTTCTCATTTCATGTTTAGACCTTGTTTCATGTTTAGACCTTGTTTCATGTTTAGACCTTGTTTCTCGTTTCATGTTTAGACCTTGTTTCTCGTTTCATGTTTAGACCTTGTTTCATGTTTAGACCTTGTTTCTCGTTTCATGTTTAGACCTCATTTCTCGTTTCATGTTTAGACCTCGTTTCTCGTGTCATGTTTAGACCTTGTTTCTCGTTTCCTGTTTAGACCTCGTTTCAGGTTTAGACCTCGTTTCTCGTGTCATGTTTAGACCTCGTTTCATGTTTAGACTTCGTTTCTCGTTTCATGTTTAGACCTCATTTCTCGTTTCATGCTTAGACCTCATTTCATGTTTAGACCTTGTTTCTTGTTTCATGTTCAGACTTGTTTTCATGTTTAGACCTCATTTCTCATTTCATGTTTAGACCTTGTTTCATGTTTAGACCTTGTTTCATGTTTAGACCTTGTTTCTCGTTTCATGTTTAGACCTCGTTTCTCGTTTCATGTTTAGACCTCGTTTCTCGTTTCATGTTTAGACTTGGTTTCACGTTTAGACCTTGTTTCTCGTTTCATGTTTAGACCTCATTTCTCATTTCATGTTTAGACCTTGTTTCTCGTTTCATGTTTAGACCTTGTTTCATGTTTATACCTCGTTTCTCGTTTCCTGTTTAGACCTCGTTTCATGTTTAGACCTTGTTTCTCGTTTCATGTTTAGACCTCGTTTCATGTTTAGACCTCGTTTCATGTTTAGACCTCATTTCTTGTGTCATGTTTAGACCTCGTTTCATGTTTAGACCTCGTTTCTCGTTTCATTTTTAGACCTCGTTTCATGTTTAGACCTCGTTTCTCGTTTCATGTTTAGACCTTGTTTCTCATTTCATGTTTAGACCTCATTTCTCGTTTCATGTTTAGACCTCGTTTCTTGTGTCATGTTTAGACCTTGTTTCTCGTTTCCTGTTTAGACCTCGTTTCCTGTTTAGACCTCGTTTCTCGTGTCATGTTTATTCCTCATTTCATGTTTAGACCTCGTTTCTCGTTTCATGTTTAGACCTCGTTTCTCGTTTCATGTTTAGACCTTGTTTCATGTTTAGACCTTGTTTCTCGTTTCCTGTTTAGACCTCGTTTCATGTTTAGACCTTGTTTCTCGTTTCATGTTTAGACCTCGTTTCATGTTTAGACCTCGTTTCATGTTTAGACCTCATTTCTCATGTCATGTTTAGACCTCGTTTCTCGTTTCATGTTTAGACCTCGTTTCATGTTTAGACCTCGTTTCTCGTTTCATGTTTAGACCTTGTTTCTCATTTCATGTTTAGACCTCATTTCTCGTGTCATGTTTAGACCTTGTTTCTCGTTTCCTGTTTAGACCTCGTTTCCTGTTTAGACCTCGTTTCTCGTGTCATGTTTAGACCTCGTTTCATGTTTAGACCTCGTTTCTCGTTTCATGTTTAGACCTCGTTTCTCGTTTCATCTTTAGACCTCGTTTCTCGTTTCATGTTTAGACCTCGTTTCATGTTTAGACCTCGTTTCTCGTTTCATGTTTAGACCTCGTTTCATGTTTAGACCTCGTTTCTTGTTTCATGTTTAGACCTCGTTTCATGTTTAGACCTCGTTTCTCGTTTCATGTTTAGACTTCGTTTCTCGTTTCCTGTTTAGACCTCGTTTCTCGTTTCATGTTTAGACCTCGTTTCTCGTTTCATATTTAGACCTCATTTCTCGTTTCATGTTTAGACCTCGTTTCTCGTTTCATGTTTAGACCTCATTTCTTGTGTCATGTTTAGACCTCGTTTCATGTTTAGACCTCGTTTCTCGTTTCATTTTTAGACCTCGTTTCATGTTTAGACCTCGTTTCTCGTTTCATGTTTAGACCTTGTTTCTCATTTCATGTTTAGACCTCATTTCTCGTTTCATGTTTAGACCTCGTTTCTTGTGTCATGTTTAGACCTTGTTTCTCGTTTCCTGTTTAGACCTCGTTTCCTGTTTAGACCTCGTTTCTCGTGTCATGTTTATTCCTCATTTCATGTTTAGACCTCGTTTCTCGTTTCATGTTTAGACCTCGTTTCTCGTTTCATGTTTAGACCTTGTTTCATGTTTAGACCTTGTTTCTCGTTTCCTGTTTAGACCTCGTTTCATGTTTAGACCTTGTTTCTCGTTTCATGTTTAGACCTCGTTTCATGTTTAGACCTCGTTTCATGTTTAGACCTCATTTCTCATGTCATGTTTAGACCTCGTTTCTCGTTTCATGTTTAGACCTCGTTTCATGTTTAGACCTCGTTTCTCGTTTCATGTTTAGACCTTGTTTCTCATTTCATGTTTAGACCTCATTTCTCGTGTCATGTTTAGACCTTGTTTCTCGTTTCCTGTTTAGACCTCGTTTCCTGTTTAGACCTCGTTTCTCGTGTCATGTTTAGACCTCGTTTCATGTTTAGACCTCGTTTCTCGTTTCATGTTTAGACCTCGTTTCTCGTTTCATCTTTAGACCTCGTTTCTCGTTTCATGTTTAGACCTCGTTTCATGTTTAGACCTCGTTTCTCGTTTCATGTTTAGACCTCGTTTCATGTTTAGACCTCGTTTCTTGTTTCATGTTTAGACCTCGTTTCATGTTTAGACCTCGTTTCATGTTTAGACCTCGTTTCATGTTTAGACCTCATTTCTCATGTCATGTTTAGACCTCGTTTCTCGTTTCATGTTTAGACCTCGTTTCATGTTTAGACCTCGTTTCTCGTTTCATGTTTAGACCTTGTTTCTCATTTCATGTTTAGACCTCATTTCTCGTGTCATGTTTAGACCTTGTTTCTCGTTTCCTGTTTAGACCTCGTTTCCTGTTTAGACCTCGTTTCTCGTGTCATGTTTAGACCTCGTTTCATGTTTAGACCTCGTTTCTCGTTTCATGTTTAGACCTCGTTTCTCGTTTCATCTTTAGACCTCGTTTCTCGTTTCATGTTTAGACCTCGTTTCATGTTTAGACCTCGTTTCTCGTTTCATGTTTAGACCTCGTTTCATGTTTAGACCTCGTTTCTTGTTTCATGTTTAGACCTCGTTTCATGTTTAGACCTCGTTTCTCGTTTCATGTTTAGACCTCGTTTCTCGTTTCATGTTTAGACCTCGTTTCATGTTTAGACCTCGTTTCATGTTTAGACCTCATTTCTCATGTCATGTTTAGACCTCGTTTCTCGTTTCATGTTTAGACCTCGTTTCATGTTTAGACCTCGTTTCTCGTTTCATGTTTAGACCTTGTTTCTCATTTCATGTTTAGACCTCATTTCTCGTGTCATGTTTAGACCTTGTTTCTCGTTTCCTGTTTAGACCTCGTTTCCTGTTTAGACCTCGTTTCTCGTGTCATGTTTAGACCTCGTTTCATGTTTAGACCTCGTTTCTCGTTTCATGTTTAGACCTCGTTTCTCGTTTCATCTTTAGACCTCGTTTCTCGTTTCATGTTTAGACCTCGTTTCATGTTTAGACCTCGTTTCTCGTTTCATGTTTAGACCTCGTTTCATTTTTAGACCTCGTTTCTTGTTTCATGTTTAGACCTCGTTTCATGTTTAGACCTCGTTTCTCGTTTCATGTTTAGACTTCGTTTCTCGTTTCCTGTTTAGACCTCGTTTCTCGTTTCATGTTTAGACCTCGTTTCTCGTTTCATATTTAGACCTCATTTCTCGTTTCATATTTAGACCTCGTTTCTCGTTTCATGTTTAGACTTGGTTTCATGTTTAGACCTTGTTTCTCGTTTCATGTTTAGACCTCATTTCTCGTTTCATGTTTAGACCTCGTTTCTCGTGTCATGTTTAGACCTTGTTTCTCGTTTCCTGTTTAGACCTCGTTTCCTGTTTAGACCTCGTTTCTCGTGTCATGTTTAGACCTCGTTTCATGTTTAGACCTCGTTTCTCGTTTCATGTTTAGACCTCGTTTCTCGTTTCATCTTTAGACCTCGTTTCTCGTTTCATGTTTAGACCTCGTTTCTCATTTCATGTTTAGACTTCGTTTCATGTTTAGACCTTGTTTCTCGTTTCATCTTTAGACCTCGTTTCTCGTTTCATGTTTAGACCTCGTTTCATGTTTAGACCTCGTTTCTCGTTTCATGTTTAGACTTCGTTTCTCGTTTCATGTTTAGACCTCGTTTCTCGTTTCATGCTTAGACCTCATTTCATGTTTAGACCTCGTTTCTCGTTTCATGTTCAGACTTGTTTTCATGTTTAGACCTCATTTCTCATTTCATGTTTAGACCTTGTTTCCTGTTTAGACCTTGTTTCTCGTTTCCTGTTTAGACCTCGTTTCATGTTTAGACCTTGTTTCTCGTTTCATGTTTAGACTTCGTTTCTCGTTTCATGTTTAGACCTCATTTCTCGTTTCATGCTTAGACCTCATTTCATGTTTAGACCTCGTTTCTCGTTTCATGTTCAGACTTGTTTTCATGTTTAGACCTCATTTCTCATTTCATGTTTAGACCTTGTTTCATGTTTAGACCTTGTTTCATGTTTAGACCTTGTTTCTCGTTTCATGTTTAGACCTTGTTTCTCGTTTCATGTTTAGACCTTGTTTCATGTTTAGACCTTGTTTCTTGTTTCCTGTTTAGACCTCGTTTCATGTTTAGACCTTGTTTCTCGTTTCATGTTTAGACCTCGTTTCATGTTTAGACCTCGTTTCATGTTTAGACCTCATTTCTCGTGTCATGTTTAGACCTCGTTTCTCGTTTCATGTTTAGACCTCGTTTCATGTTTAGACCTCGTTTCTCGTTTCATGTTTAGACCTTGTTTCTCATTTCATGTTTAGACCTCATTTCTCGTTTCATGTTTAGACCTCGTTTCATGTTTAGACCTCGTTTCTCGTTTCATGTTTAGACCTCATTTCTCATTTCATGTTTAGACCTTGTTTCATGTTTAGACCTCGTTTCATGTTTAGACCTTGTTTCTCGTTTCATCTTTAGACCTCGTTTCTCGTTTCATGTTTAGACCTCGTTTCATGTTTAGACCTTGTTTCTCGTGTCATGTTTAGACCTCGTTTCATGTTTAGACCTTGTTTCTCGTTTCATGTTTAGACCTCGTTTCATGTTTAGACCTCGTTTCATGTTTAGACCTTGTTTCTCGTTTCATGTTTAGACCTTGTTTCTCGTTTCATGTTTAGACCTCGTTTCTCGTTTCATGTTTAGACCTCGTTTCTCGTTTCATGTTTAGACCTCGTTTCTCATTTCATGTTTAGACCTCGTTTCTCATTTCATGTTTAGACCTCGTTTCATGTTTAGACCTTGTTTCTCGTTTCATCTTTAGACCTCGTTTCATGTTTAGACCTCGTTTCTCGTGTCATGTTTAGACCTCGTTTCATGTTTAGACCTTGTTTCTCGTTTCATGTTTAGACCTTGTTTCTCGTTTCATGTTTAGACCTCGTTTCTCGTTTCATGTTTAGACCTCGTTTCTCGTTTCATGTTTAGACCTCGTTTCTCGTTTCATGTTTAGACCTCGTTTCTCATTTCATGTTTAGACCTCGTTTCTCATTTCATGTTTAGACCTCGTTTCATGTTTAGACCTTGTTTCTCGTTTCATCTTTAGACCTCGTTTTTCGTTTCATGTTTAGACCTCGTTTCTCGTTTCGTCTTTAGACTTTGTTTCATGTTTAGACTTCGTTTCTCGTTTCATGTTCAGACTTGTTTTCATGTTTAGACCTCATTTCTCATTTCATGTTTAGACCTTGTTTCATGTTTAGACCTTGTTTCATGTTTAGACCTTGTTTCTCGTTTCCTGTTTAGACCCCATTTCATGTTTAGACCTCGTTTCTCGTTTCATGTTTAGACCTCGTTTCTCGTTTCATGTTTAGACCTCATTTCTCATTTCATGTTTAGACTTGGTTTCATGTTTAGACCTCGTTTCTCGTTTCATGTTTATGGCCTTGTTTTCTCATGAATAAAGTCTGTGATCTGCACTTGCTTCCACCTCCATTACCAATTTGTAACAATAAACAAATATGTCAGCATGGCATCTCCTTTATTTATACACAAGAAGTTGTTCAGAAATGTATTGCTATAGCTGATAAAGTGGGGTTTATATATAGACTTTGAAGTAAATGACTCAAATAAGTCATACATTTAAGATGAAAATGTCAGATTTTGATCAAAGGAGATGTGTTAAACATCTAATTCTGATCATGATTAACCACCTTACGATCCAGTGGGCATTACAAACATGTAAGCCAAAGCTAAAGAACATAGGGGTGCATTTAATGTCATGTAAACTGGACTGCTATCGCACATTTTTGCTTTTTCTCGTGTACAGTAATGGTTTTATGGATAAATATATGATAAATATGATACAAACCTTCACTCCATCATTTTTTAAATTTTTAACACACCTGTGTGTCTAGTTAAGGACAACACATTTTGTGTTGCTTTCAACACAGTTAATGTGTTAGTACATTTAACACATGCTGTGTGTTAAACATTTCCACACAAAGATGTGTTAAAAAATAAAATAACATCCCCTACATTCATCCTAAAATGCAATTTGTTTGCATGCAAAAATTCTACTAAAATGCTCACAAAATAATCAGTTGCATGAAATTCAGGTGGCATTTATTAAAACAATTTAAACATTTGACAGATGTAAGAATTGTAGTTGATGCCTCTTCTTGCAAATCTCCCGGCCATCTGGGAGGACAGGAGTCCCACTTCCTTCTATTTAAAAAGCTGTAAAAGAGGTTATTAGTTACAAAATATGGACAAATGCCTTTGGGCTTTAACTGAGAAATTGCGTTACAGAATCCCAAATTGTGTAATTTTGGAAATGTGACCTCCACTCTCCTAATGAACAAAATGACACTGTAGACTCGCTAGGAAAATGTATCTAACTTGTGAATATTTATTTTCCAGCCTTTAGCAACTCAATTTTTTTGCACAACCTAATTAAGTCAAGCAACATTACAGAGATAGTGGAAAGCATTACAACCTAAACTCCATCCTCTCTTTTTGTCATGTTAACCTTGTGAAGAACATTTGGCCTGAACATTACTGAGCTAGCTAAGTTCCTTTAGCCACTGACTGTCTGCACCTGTTACCCGGCATTAACATTCACCGAATACATGAAGAAACACCTAACCCATCCTCCTAATGCTAATTACTACAGCTTGCCTTGTCCAAAACACTTGCTAAATGTAGTTAATGTTAACACACTCTCTGTATTACATCATGGTGAACAGCTGTAATGTTAGGTTATTGTTATCTTTCAAAAAGGTAAAGCGAATGTCTAACATTACTGTGAGCTGTATGCTAAAGTAATGTTATTAACTCAGGTGAGCATCTAGGTTAGCATCACTCATCCCTACTGGTGACAGCATCTAGCTATCTAACCCTAACTCTGAGTCTCAGATAAGATGTACACCCAGAGAATTATATAATAACCTCAGTCCATATTTCAAAGCCAACTTAAACACATGACACTAGTAGTGTAACACCAACACTGAGGAAGCAGTACATGTTATTCACTTTTGAAGCCGTTGCGATAGATAAAGTTAATTATCACTCGTTGAGTTACAGTTTTCCCATGAATACATTTTGGAGAGCTCCCTGCCTAAATATCACAAACTCGGACAGGTATTTTCAGAAGCATTAACACTAAATAGTGATGAACACTGTATAACTTACCTGTGGTCATTTGGATTCCTCTCCTCAGGACTCCAACTCACAATCACTCGTGTGAATTTATTTCTTTTTTTTAAACACATTTATTGGATAATTTAACACGTGTTAAATATTAAAAACACAAAAAGTGTGTAGGATATGAACACATCCTTTCTGAGTGAAAACCGCTACCTCCACTTTAGGCGAATTCAAACTGAGTTGATTTGACCCAAGGAGCTGGACTGATATGTCAGGGTGAGGTAGGGTGAATTGATTCAACTGTCAGTGAAAATGACCCAGCCATTAACCCAGCAGTTGGGTTACCCAAAACTAGCCAAAAACTACCCAAGATTGAGAAAATAACCCAATTAAATGTCCCAAAAGGCTCAACCCAGCATTTGGGTAGAAAAAAATAACCTAATTTTATAGAGTGCAGACACATGTCCATTAAACATATGGTAGGATAAATGTATCATTTGCGGTATTAATTGCATTATTATGTCTATGCAGAATGGCTGCTTATATTATAGGGTTATACAAATGTTCTTTCAGTAGATCAAGGTTCTTCTTGGACCTACCTCTTGGTTGCAAACACTGTTGTAAGATTCTACATAGAATCTTTACAGATTTCCCCAGAGGACAAAACTGAAGATCCCGTAAGCACGCTAGGAGCAAACCTTTCTGTTTTATATTCCCTGGCAGTGATTTGGACTTTTCATTTTACATTCTTAAAAAGTTCTATATAGTATCCCAAAGCATTTTTCAATTTGTTGCTCTGGGGGACCCTGAAGGACAAACCCACTAGGACCATAATGGCTCATAATGCTGCTATCTGGTGTCACCGAGAAGGGGATGGATTCCCTTTTGTGTCTGGTTCTGGAGTTTTTCCTTTCCGCCATTGCCTCTGGCTTGCTCTTTAGGGACCAATTAAAATTTATATCTGGATTTCTGTAAACCTGCTTTGTAAAAGCACTATATAAATAAATTTAATTGAATTTACTATGTGGAACTAAATGACTCTATAAGGGTTTCACTTCTAGAAAGCTAGAACCGTTAAGAACCCATGAGGAACTTTTTTCTACGGCGCTAAGTCAAATTACACGAGAGATAGTTTACAGGAGAAATGTAACATTTACAATATTTAAAATTTCACACACAAATCACCAGAACATGTTCTGCTGCTGCTTAGGACTATTAACAAAGTTATCACTACAACTGTACAATAGTGTTTAGGTTTACTGTACAGTTTGTAGAGTCGGGGTACTCAGTCCCGGACTCGGACTCGAATTCAATTATGCACAAACTCGGACTTGTCACACACTCAGCTAAATTTGTACTCGAACTAGACATGGACTCGGACATTTTGGACTCTGAAATGTTTCTGAGTACATTTGAGTCTGCATCATGTGACTCGAAAGGTAAAAAACAAATAACAACATAAAATTAGGATAACAAGCAGGGGCGCAGCTTGTGAACAGGCAAGGCAGGCAACTGCTTGGGGCAGCAGGCCATTAGGGGCCCCCCGTGGTAGACCAACTTTACTCCACAGCAATGTCTCAAAATGTGGCAATAGCAATGACAACAGATGACTTGCAATGACATGACAGTTGGAAACCTTCTGAAAGTGGCCCCATGTCATTCCCTTTGACTTTTCGGAAATTATTATATAATTAATTATTAATTATTATATAATTATTATATTTTCAGAAAACAACATCAATGAAGGAAAATTAAGAGGACTTTTCCGTCAGGAAGTGAAAAAAGAAAGAGAAAAAAGAGAATGAGAAAAAAGAAAGCAACGCAGTGGTAAGTGGATCAGATAATAATGATTGTTTATTTAAGTATAACAGTAAATAACCAAATGCTGTTATTTAGATACGGCGGCTTAGTGGTTAGCACGTTCGCCTCACACCTCCAGGGTCAGGGTTTCGAGTCCCTGTGTGTGCGGAGTTTGCATGTTCTCCCCGTGCTGCGGGGGTTTCCTCCGGGTACTCCGGTTTCCTCCCCCAGTCCAAAGACATGCATGGTAGGCTGATTGGCATGTCCAAAGTGTCCGTAGTGTACGAATAGGTGTGTGAATGTGTGTCTGAGTCCAGGGTGTACTCCGCCTTGTGCCCGATGCTCCCAGGGATAGTCTCCAGGTTTCCCCGTGACCCTGAAGGAAGGATAAGCGGTATAGAAGATGGATGGATGGATGTTATTTAGATATGGAGGACATAGTGGCAGCATTTGCACTAGCAAATAAGCAGCATTTGTAGAATCAATGCTTAAAGAGTGTTGATGAGCGCTGCCTTATAATGTGGGTTTAGATCCCTAAGAAAGCTAAAAAAATAAATTAGTTTTTAGATATATTGTTTGTACTATGTTTATATTGTTTTTATTTTAAGTGTTTATTTTAAGTGTTTTATCGTTCTATATATTTATATTTTGTTCTGTATTTTTATATATTTTTATTTACAATTTGAATGGTCTTTTGACCTGGAGTTATTTAGTTATTTATTGCTTTTATTGTTCTTTGTATTTATAGTTTGAAAATTGTACTAATGTGAACATTTGAAATAAATACAAAAGTTTAGATTGTGTACATTTTTGGTTGGTGTCAGATTATTTATATCATAATAGTGATGAATGCTGGTTGGAGGGGCCACCTGAGAATTTTTGCCTAGTGCCCCAACAGACTCTAGAATCGCCCCAGATAACAAGAAATTAATGAATGTCTCCCTGCCTGACCAGGGGGCTTTCTGTGTGCCCTCATCATGCGAGTTGAGTTCTCTTTAGCAGCTTATTGCGATTGGATGGTCAAATAAATACACACACATCATGTCAAAATGCAGGTCTTGCCGAGTATTCATGTTTGAATATTCAATCGGAGGTGTGTCAATACAGTATATTAGATCTGTGCATTAGGTCTTAAAGTGACAGCAATCTAATAAACCTGCTGCTGTCTGTGTCATTAATGTTCATCAAACAACAAAACACAAAGACAAAATCACTCTCATTTGACTGAAAAACTTCAGTAAATTTAATAAGAATCACTGTATGTGTCATACAGTGAAGTCTATTTTATTTTACATTTAATTGCTTTATTCAGTTTTTGTAGTATTTCTTACTTGAATACTACTGATAGACCGACCTGAGAAAACGTATCGTTATCGTGAAATAAGATTTTGTTGATTCCAGTCTTGAATTTCACGTAAAAATGTGAAATGTACTTCTTAATATAGTAAATATCACAAACCCTGCTGAAAGGGATTTTTTCATTTTAATTAGAGTTTGCATGTTCTCCCAGTGCTTCGGGGGTTTCCTCCGAGTACTCTGGTTTCCTCCCCCAGTCCAAAGACATGCTTTGTAGGCTGATTGGCATCTCTAAGTTGTCTGTGGAATTGCGTGTGATTGTGCCCTGCTATGGGTTGGCACCCCATCCAGGGTGTCCCCCGCTTTGTGCCCCGAGTGCCCTGGGACAGGCTCCAGGCTCCCCGCAAGCAGCTGCTTGTAAATACTCAGAGCTACAGGTAACATGTTCACCCAAGACTGTAATAAACTCCTCTAATCTCTTCTGCCACAGTGAGTGGTAGTGAGCTGGCAGTGCTAACATTGCTAGCCTTATTAGCCATCAAACCTATCTTGTTGCTTAGTAAGCAGCACTCACCTTTCATTCTTTCCAGGCCAAAAACCTGCGATTCACGTATTACATCACTGGTGTTCTCATCAAAATGCGTGCTGTCCAAGTACTAAATGAAGAAGCAATGATGACACTACTGAGAAATTACAATATTTCATTACATGTGGCACACACTGATAATACACCATTTTCCTACTGGCAAACATTTATCCCTCTGTAGGGAATCTGAGCCACACAACTCTATGCCAACCCTGGGCAGCTCTCTTTCAACTCAGTTTATGCATGGTGCAAAGTGTGGTAAGCAAAATTCCACTTTTCCTACTGGATGTGTGCAAATCATCACTGGGAATTTTTCCCTGTGTGCTATGGCCCTGTGTGGCATACTGCCAAAGAGGCACTGTTGAAGAGGGCACAAGTTTACATGGCTCTTTTAGGTCATCGCAACCTGGTTCCATGTTCCACCATCCACAAAGGTTCCACCTGCCTCATACATGATTTAGGCTAGGACACTCATGGGCTGGCCCTAAACAGTACTCCCACCACCATAGGGAACATGCCTGTGAAAGGCAGGGGCTGGTGACAGGATGCTTTACAGTGCAAAATATTGCTTATTGCTCAATGCACAGTGACTACATCCTGATGACATTGTCACAGGGATAAAAATTAAAAAAAAAAAAAAAAAATGAATTTCCATCACAATTAAAATGCTAGACCCCACAGATCAAAATGGGTCTAATAAACAAACATTCTTGTTCTATAAAATTCAGAAGAGACTAAGCTGGTTCCTATAAATACCCTTCCCTTCCATATGCTAAGGGTATCAGATGTAATTCATATGATGCAACCACAGGACTGACTTTTTAAGGTTTTGCCTTCCAAGGACAGTCATTCATTTATATTAAAATTCTTATAGTTCATGGGTGTTTTTGAGCTGTATACAAAAAGCCTTGTCTCCCCTGATAGCCAGCAGCATCAGGATACTGCTGTACTGCTTTACAACTGGCTCCTATGTGCCACTACCAACAGCAGGTCATTCTCGCACCCTACTCACACACATTGCAGTGCTTGGTCTCATGGTGAACTCAGAAAATAACTTCTTAACAGTCCACACAATTAATCGGTGATTCACTGATAATACTAGCCTCCCTTTCACCACAATGTGTGGCAGCCATTATTAGGCTTGCCAAATCAGATTTAACCAGGGCACAATGTGCGATACCGTTTCCTTTTGAGGATACTAGGTATGTTGACCATCAGCTGCAGTGGTAGTCCCACTGGGCTTGCTAGAGCTACAAGCTTTTTAGAAGTGGGTTATCAGCCTAACAGAGCCATGTCCTTGTTTCAGTAAGAGAGACACTGTGTCTAGATTGCTGGAGATGCAAAGCTTTTCTAACAAATGGGGTCCAGTTGAAAGGGGTGCCCCATCGGAGAGATATAATCAGCAAGGACACTTGGTTTACTGATGCAAGGACACAAGTTTTTTGTTGTTGTTGTTTTCATACCAGTTTTTAGATTATCAGACAATGTGGGACACACAGTGGGGGAAATAAGAATTGGATACGTCAACATTTTTTTCAGTAAATATATTTCCAATGAGGCTGTTCACATAAAATTTTCACAAGACAGCAGTATTAACTCAAGAAATCTAGAAAAATAAAGAATTCACAACGTTAAAGTCAATAAATAAAGGTATGTGTAATAAAGTGGAATGACAGGAAAAAATTATTGAACACGTTAACTGAAATGTATTTAATACTTAGGGGAGAATCCTTTGTTTGTAATGGCAACTTCAAGACGCTTCCTGTATGAAGAAATGAATCGGCCGCAATAGTCAGGTGTGATTTTTGTCCCATTCTTCAAAACACATTGTCTTTAAATCTTGTTCAATTGGATTCGAGTCAGGTGATTGACTGGGCCATTCTAACACCTGGATTTTTTTCTCTGAAACCAATTGAGAGTTTCCTTTGCTGTATGCTTTGGATCGTTGTCCTGCTGGAAGTCCACCCACGTCTCATCTTCATCATCCTGGTGGATGGCAGCAGATTCCTCTCAAGAATCTTCCAGTAAAGGGCTCCATTCATCATTCCTTCAATTATATAAAGTCTGCCAGTACCATGCGATGAAAAACAGCCCTACACCATGATGCTTCCACCTCCAAACTTCACTGTTGGTATAGTGTTTTCAGGGTGATGTGCAGTGCCATTTCTTCTCCAAACATGGTGTGTAGTATGACAGCCAAAAAATTAAATTTTGCTCTCGTCTGACCAGACTACACTCTCCCAGTATTTCACAGGCTTGTCCAAATGAGTTGTAGCAAATTTTAAACGAGCTTCAACATGTCTTTTCTTTAGTAATGGAGTCTTGCGGGGTGAGCGTGCATAGAGGCCATGGTGGTGGAGTTCATTGCTTATTGTTTTCTCTGTGACGATGGTACCTGCTGCCTCCAAGTGTTTCTGGAGCTCTTTCCGAGTGGTCCGATTTTCCTGTGTCATTCCACTTTATTACACATAACTTTATTTATGGACTTTAATGTTGTCAATTCTTTATATTTGCAGATTTCTTGAGTTAATACTGATGTCCGGTAAAAATTTGATGTGAATAGCCTCATTGTAAATATATTTACTAAAAAAAAATGTTGACACGTACAATACTTATTTCCCCCACTGTATATATATATATATACATATATATATATATATATATATATATATATATATATATATATATATATATATATATATATAGCAACTTATCAATGTGGCATGTACAATGGTTTAATGGATGTACTGTATATCCAAGAGTATTGTATTTGCTTCCAGTAGTGGTCTCCCAGATCTAGGAAAAGAGTAAGTGGATCTTCACTGATGCCATGATTTTAGGTACCGCTGCTGCTTTTGCTAGAGTTCAGAAGAACCTGGCTGCTTCCTCCCCAAGCCACTTTAGTTGCACCTGTGGATTTGGCTTCTCAGTACGAATCACAAACACTACTGAACAAAAGAGACCATTGTACTCAAGCCTTGTATTTGTGTATGAAAACTGCCAGAGTTAATATTTTAAGTTAACTCAATTGACATTTGAGAACTGACCAGTAACTAACTAACTAATCACTCCAGAAAATTCCAAGGAAAGACTTCTGTATGACAGTGGTTTTATTACAGATACGGGGGCATACAGTAAGTCGTAGCTTTGCTGGTCCTTGGAACCTATCCAGATGATTCTCACTGCATCTACCGCAACATCTACCATTTTTTCTGGCTCTAGAAAGAAATCTTTAGTAAAAGACTAATTTGCAAATGAAAGACCACAAAGCATGACATTTTGCAAATGTTTTTTTTTTTTTCCAAAGCATATTTTTTCTTCATGTTGAAATTACGATCTATATATAGTCAGTAATATGTGACTGCTATGGGCGTTAGTATAGTAGGAGAGATTGATTGACAATGAGGCCAGCTAAGTAAGTGATTTTGCTTGCCACTCTGAATGGTGAACAATCTCCAAGTAAAATTCCTGTAAGTGAATATGTAGTTTGGAAATTAAAAAAAAAAAAAACCCTAAATTGAGTTGTAATTCATATCTCTAAGACAGTGCTCATGGTGCTCACTCAACATGAATTTAAAAAAAAAAAAGGATATCTTGTATTTGTAGAATCACATGAACTGATTTTATGTATAGATGTGGCAATTTGGTTTATCTCTAAATCCTATTGCGTACAACAGTTACTGACTTAATCAGATTCTTACTGGATACATAAACTAAGCTCATTCGCTCTTTTTTTAATACAGTGTAATAGAAATTGCAGTCTTAGTCCTCATGTTGTAATACTAAAGCAATACTGCACCCTGGTGGTAGGTTGTTGTAACCAAAATAGGCTCTTTAGGTCTAGTCCACACATTACAATAAGACACAGCCAACATTGTAATCGACTTTTATTTACCCTATGATTGTGGTTGTCCTCTATAGCTGTCCAGTCTACTCTATATTTATGACTGGCTTCCTACTCACACTGAACCACAACAACATGACTGTTGTCCTCATACAGAGAGTTGTCATTTCCAATGAAAGTTCCCTTCAGAGTGAGTATCAGTAAATGCAAACCAGTAGAAAAGCATAATTGTCCTTGCTGCTCAGCAATGGTATATGTTTTTAATGTCTAAAATTGTCTATTCTATGTGAAACTATTTGTGCTGCCGTCTTGACCAGGACTCGCTGGAATAAGAGATCTTCTATCTCAGTGGGACCTTCCTGGATAAATAAAGGACAAATAAAATAACATTTTTAAAATAGCAGTTTTTGCTACTCCAGAATGCACGCATCCAGTTCCTTCTGTACAGATGGGGGTTTGTTTGCTGCATTTGCTGACACTGTTCCTGAGGCAGTCTGTGTGAGCAGAAGGAAGATGCCACAAAGGATGCTGAAGAAGGAGGCAGGGGGCGCCAACATGAAGGATGGACCGTAATACAGATTGAGGTGCAGGTCCGAGCACATGGAGGACCTGCGCTGGAGGATGTAATGCTCCAGAGAGCCTGAGACCTGCACCCATACTGCAAATGTCACCACCACGACCAAAAGCAAGAATCCTAAAGACATGGATAGAAATTTTAGATATTATGCTGAATTTTATGGAACTGATAAGAGAGGAAGATGATGAAAGTTAAATTGAAATGATAAATGTTAGGGTTAGATATGTGCTGATTTTCACATTGCAGTAATACCTTACACTTTTTGCATGGTTTTCAATGTTATCCTGATATTTTAAAGATCCAATTCTATAATGATCCAGAAAAGATATTGGTCTGATATGGATAGCTAGTATCAGATTAGTGCTTCCTTTATTAAGGGATTGACTGTTCTTTGCAAATTTAGTTGAAATAAGCTAATTTAAAAGGTGAAGCAAACAGCAGTAGCAATGTACAGTCCCCTCTGAAACTATTGGAACAGTAAGGCCAATTCTATTGTTTCCAAGACATTTGGGTTTGAGATCAAAAGATTTACATGAGACAGCAATTCAGAATTTCAGCTTTCATTTCCTTATATTTACATCTAGATATAAGGGGGGCGGGGATCTCTCTTCAGTCTCCTCTTCAGAAGGTGAAATGCTGCTCAACAGGGTTAAGGTCTGGTGATTGACATGGCCAGTCCAAAACCTTCTACTTTTTTTGTGATAGCAGTGCTTTTTTTGTGCAGTTGTTATGCTACATGACGACGTTCCTTCCAATTAGATTGGATGCATTTCTATGTGAATTGGAAGACAGAGAATTGTTTCTGTAAACTTCTGATTTCTGCTGCTATCATCATGAGTTACATCATCAATAAAGATTAGTGAGGCCATTTCAGAAGCAGCCATGCAAGCCCAAGCTATGACACTACCTCCACCATGCTTGACTGATTTAGATCATCACTTTGGTAGAGGTTAATCTTGGTTCCAGAACTTTTGTGGCTCAACTCTGTATTTTTTTGTGAATTCCAATCTGGTTTCTGATTCTTACTGCTTATGAGGGGTTTGCATCTTTTGGCCTCTATATTTCTGCTCTTGTAGTCTTCCTTGAAAGGTGGATTGTGATACCTTCACCCCTGCCCTGTGAAGGTTGTTGATGATATCACTATTTACTCTATAAACAATCAATTTAACAGGCACACCTGGGCAGCAAGAAACACCTGTCAGTCACATGTTCCAATATTTTGGATCATTTGAAAAATGGGTGGGTTCAAACAAAAGGTGCCATGTTCTAAGTTGTGTAACACATCTAGATGTAAATATGAGGAAATGAAAGCTGAAATTCTGATCTATTGTCTCATTCATCTTTTGACCTCAAACCCAATGCCTTCAGTGTATAGTGGAAACAACATAACCTTGCTGTTCAAGACTTTCAGAGGGGGACTGTAAGTGCCCACAATATCAATACTGTGCATGCCAAATATTATGGTATATCACACAACTGATTTTCAGCACATGCCAAATGCAAGCAAATTTGAAAGCAATCCTGAATACAATATTGTATCTGCAATCCTGTATATCAAAGAAAGGAAGGAAATAGAGATGATGGAAGAAATATTGCATAACAGCAGGTATGCTAAAGGAAGAAGAAAACAAAACAGAATGCATTATTAGCCAGGAGTGTATTTACCACCAGTTATGAAAAGAGCACCTCCAGCTTCATAAAGGCGACGGTTGGCTCGTGGGACACCGCAGACGGTGACAAACACACCAATCATAACCATGGTGAATCCCAGGATAGACATAATACACCAAAAAGTCCTATGCACTGGAAAACATATTGGATAAAAAAATAAATATTTGCTGGATATCCATCAGCTCTGCAATCAAAATGCATCAGAGGGTAAATTAGGTGTATAAATTGTTTTCCAGAAATCTTTTTATAGTATATTACTATACATTACTATATTGTTCCTGAACTTTGTTTTATTTTGATCTGACAACAATAGGCTTAAAAGGAAAATTCTGCTTTCACTCATACATACAGTGTATGTATTGTGCATACAGCTTTAGATATACATTTTTTGTGAAGTTCTCACATGAAGTTGTACCTGCATTTAAAGTGTTTCTTCTTTTCTCAGGTAGAGGATCATGGGAAAGGTAGACAGGCATGCAAATCTTCTCTGTTGGTTGGTTGGCTGTTAGAAAAGGCATACAGCATGAAAATGAATAATTCGCCCATCAATAACACTATTCATGCAGATTACAACATACAGTAAGGCAAAAGTTAAGATAATTGCATTGGTACTTCAGGTTCCTGGTATGGTCACCTACTGATCCAGAAATCCAGTATGCTCTGCTCCTCTCTGTCTGTTCTATAGGAGCATCTCCAAAAAATCCCTTCATGGTAGGACAAGACTGTGTTTTTACTATCATTTGGGTCTTCCTTTAGGCCATCCTTGACATTTTAAACAGAAAAACGGTAATTTGTAACAAAAATCTGCTTATTTCTTTTGTTAAAACTAAGCACATGAGTTAAGAAAACACATTAAATACACAATTGAACTGGATTGAGTTAAATCTCACACAGTAGTGTAGTTTCTTGAAGTCTGCAAATGAATTTCTAACACTTTGAAACAATAGAGGCTCAATACACAATCCAAAAATCCAAAAACAGTAATATATGAACTGTGCGAATACTCTAAAACCAGAAAGTTATTGTAATCCATTATTGTACTGTATTTATATTGTTGTATTTTCCAAGTGTATATTTTTAAATGATACATTCAGTGGCCAGTTTATTTGGTACTACCATCCATCTATCTTCTATACTACTTATCCTTCCTTCAGAGTCACGGGGAAACCTGGAGCCTATCCCAGGGAGCATGGGTCACAAGGCGGGGAACACCCTGGACAGAGTGCCAATCCATCACAGGGCACAATCACATACATATTCACACACTACAGACACGCCAATCAGCCTACCATGCATGTCTTTGGACTGTGGGTGGAAACCGGAGCACCTGGAGGAAACCCCCACAGCACAGGGAGAACATGCAAACTCCGCACACAGGGCCATGGTGGGAATCGAACCCCCAACCCTGGAGGTGTGAGGCAAACGTGCTAACCACTAAGCCACCATGCACCCTACAACCACTATACTCTTAGCTGTATACTGTAGCCTATCTTTTGCTATGCAATCATCTATCACATCCCCAAAATAACAACACCACTGAACTAAGTTTAGTTAAATCACTGAAACAAAAAGTACACAGAAAAAGATAAGCTATATAAAAGTACACTTACAAGGTGCATTAAGTAGGTAGGTCTGTCTAATAAATTGACCAGTAAAGCCCAAAACACTTCAATTTAATTAGAAAAGAAACCTACAAAAACTGTGGCATTTTTATGGCAATGTTACATCAGGAGATGTATTGTGCTAGTGTGTTCTCTCTCTCTCTCTCTCCCCTTGTTTTGCTCTCACAGATCGCTCTGCCTTAACTGGACGTGCTGAAGTTGTGGACAGGGATTGGAGAGGAGAAGAAATTTTAAAAGAGCGTCTTTTTAAAAGAAATAAGGACATTATGTCAAGAGGAAGGCGGATGTGTGGTGTGTCTGTGATCGCTTGGGAATGATTGAATAGCAAATATTTTCGTGGCGCTTGAGTGAACTCGCTTGTTTGTTATACCGTGTACGAGTGAAAGAAATGAGTGATTGAAGTGTTTCCAATCGTGGTGTTTAGGTAGGCTATTGTGTTGTCCAGGCATTCCCCTGTCCTGCCTTATATATTGTGGCAGAGTGTACGCCTCATTTGTATATATTGCAACCTATTGTAAATATTTCTTTTCTTGGTATCACGAAAGCTGTAGGGGTTGGGTGCCGTTTATTTTGAGTCGATCTTTTGTTCTCTGTTTTTGATTCAGCTAGGGAGTTAGGTCAGACTCTGCATTTTGTTTTGAATTACCTTTTCTGTTGCTAGGTTATTTAAATTGATACGGGCAAGCTAGCGGCGGTTTTGTTAATTATTTTGGCCTCCCCCAGCCCTGAAGAGATTTTGCTTACTGAGTGATTCTGTTTGTTTGGGATTATTTCTTTCTTGCAATCATTAAATTGGCAAGGTAATCAAATAGTTGAATGGAACGTGTGTCGACCTCATTATTTTGATTATGATTTATGTTTATACTTTTTATGTTACACCTCGACCCTAGACCGGGGTGATAACAGGCAACATGAAAAAACAGAAGGTGGTGAAAAAGACGGTAAGAATAACAACTCTGAACATTTTTGCAGTGGTTTTGGTTACAACACAATGCTTACACATGGTGTAGGCACATGGGGTACCTGCTGAATTTCAACCACTCTTTCGACGTCATTTGTTTTGAGGCTTAAAAACTTACGTGTGTGAGATTGTGCACACAAAATGCTACAAATGCAAAAATAGAGTCAGCTTTAATCACAATCATTCAGGCACAAAGTAGATTTAACATAATAGACTAAGAAGCTAATAATGAACACAAATTGATGGTGGCTTTAAGTACTACAGTATAAGTAAAAATGTTTTAAATGAAGTTGTCACGATTTCCCCTCAAGCCAGCGCTGCAGTATTGCAGTGTGCTCTTAAAACCGAAGCGCAAGCTCGTGCATGAGCTCGGTGCATGAGCTCTTAGCGAACGCATGCTTTTCAGCCTTCAATATCATTGACTTTGTTTATGTTGGACATGTTCTTTTGTTATGGATATGTTCTGTCGCCACCCCTGTTTTGTCATTGGCTGTTTCTCGAAAGTGTTTTCAGCTGTCGCTTGTTTAACCCATGATAACGTTCGTTATATAAACCCCTTGTGTCTCTGTGCACATTGCGTAGTATTGAGTTTCTCATTACCAAGAGGTTGTTCATTGTTTTTCGTTTTGATTCATGTTTCTCATTTCTCGTTTTCGATTCTAGCCTCGCCCAGTTTATGCCTGACCTTTTGCCTGTTATTAGACCATGCTTTGGATTACCGTTTTGGATTTGTCTGCCTGCCTCTCTCTCTAATAAACGTCTTTTACTGCACTTGCATCCGTCCTAACCTCCATTACGTAAGTTACGTAACAGAATACTACGCCACACCATGGATGCAGCAGGAAGACAGAGGAGACGACACGCTAAGCAATCCATCCCCACCTTGGATTCAATCCAGTTTCCACAAAGGACTTTCGTAGATCTCCCAGATCGGTATGATGGGTTTATTGGCTACCCTGAATAGCAAGCCTAATGGACCCCAAGCCCAGTGAGAAGCAATGGATAGGGTTCATGTTGTCCCAGTTTTTTGGCTCAGCCCACCAGTGGGCACAGTGTCTAGCAGCCATGGGATCCAGGGGACTGGAGAATGTAACTCAGTTTGTGGGACTATTCATGATGATGTTCGGCAGTCCAGGATCCAGGGCAGTCTTGGAGGATATTTTTTGTGGAGCCCTGCCTCAGAGATGAAGCTGACGTGCCATTCACCACCTATTATGAACAGGTAAACTGGGGGATCTCCTTCTCAAAGCTCCTGCCTAAGACCCACTATGTGGTCTCCCCTGCTGAGCTCCAGCCGGAGGTCAACATGGCGACCTCATCTCCAAAGCTCAAACCTGAGACCCATGAGGTGGTCTCACCAGCCGAGTTCCAGCCAGAGGTCAATGTGGTGACCTCAGCTCCAAATCTCCAACCTGAGACTCACGAGGAGGTCTCACCTACCGAGCTCCAGCCAGAGATCAACGTGGGGACCTCTGCTCCCAAGCTACAGCCTGAGATCCACGAGGTGGTCTCATCTGCAGCGCTCCAACTAGAGGTCAACGAGGTGACCTCCCAAGCCATTTTCACGTCCGAGATAGAAGAGGCGACCTTTCAAGCCAAGTTCCTGTCAGAGGTTAAAGAGACGACCTTTCAAGCCAAGTTCCTGTCCGAGGTTGAAGAGACGACCTCTCAAGACACGTTCCTGTACGAGGTGGAATAGATGACCTCCCAAGCCAAGTTCCTTTCCCAGGTCAAAGAGACGGCCTCCCAAGCCAAGTTCATGTCCGAGGTCGACAAGGTGACTTCCCATACCAAGTTCCTGTCCGAGGTTGAAGAGACGGCCTCCCAAGACACGTTCCTGTCTGAGGGCGATGAGGCGACCTCCCACGCCAAGTTCCAGCTAAAAGTGACGAGGCGACCTCTCACACCAAGTTCCAGCTAAAGGTCAACGAGGTGACCTCCCATGCCAAGTTCCAGTCTGAGATTAACGATGTGACCTTCCATGCCAAGTTCCAGTATGAGATCGATGATGTGACCTTCCATGCCACATCGCAGTCTGAGATCGAAGATGTGACCTTCCAAGCCCCGTCCCAGTCTGAGATCGATGATGTGACCTTCCATGCCACATTCCAGTCTCAGATCGATGATGTGACCTTCAACTCCATGTTCCTGTCTGAGACCAACATCACAACCAACCAACTTATGCTCATGCCAAAATCTGTTGATATGACCAACCAAGTCCTCATGCCTGAAATCGACATCACGACCAACCAAGATCTGATCGCGCCCAAGTCTGCTGACACGGACAACCAAGTTATGCTCACGCCCGAGTCTGCTGACATGGACAACCAAGTTCTGCTCACACCTGAGACTGCTAACACGGGCAACCAAGTTCTGCTCAAGCCCGAGTCTGCTGATACGGACAACCAAGTTCTGCTCACGCCCGAGTCTGCTGACACAGACAACCAAGTTCTACTAATGCCTGCAGCAGATGTCATGACTAACCAAGTTCTCCTCATGCCTGAGACTGACGACACGATCAAACGAGTGCTCCTCATGCCTGAGACTGATGACACAGCCAATCAAGTTCAGCCTGCAAAGTCGATGGAGAACGACGCTCAGACTCTCTGCATGACTGAGGATGCCGCTCAGCATCCCTATACATCTGAGGATGCCACTCAGCCACCCTGTTCTACAGAGAACGTTTCTCTACCTCCCATTGCAACCAAGAGCTCCACTTTGCTTCCGTATTCTGTCGTTAATGCCACTACACCAGGGTTCTATATGGACGTTGCTCCATTTTCCCATGCCACTGAGGACGTCGCTCTGCCTTCCTGCTCCGCTGAGGACGTTGCTCTGCCTGCCTGCTCTGCTGAGGATGTCGCTCTGCCTGCCTGCAGCGCCCTTGGGAGGCGGTTCTGTCACGATTTCCCCTCGAGCCAGCGCTGCAGTAAATAAACCCGAAGCGCAAGCTTGTGCATGAGCTCGGTGCACGAGCTCTTAGCGAAGGCACGCTCTTCGGTCTTCAATGACATTGACTTTGTTTACATTGGACACTTGCTTTTGTTATGGTTATGTTCTGTCTCCACCCCTGTTTTGTCATTGGTTGTTTCCCGAATGTGTGGCATCATTGTTTTCCCTTGTTTAACCCATGATTACGTTCGTTATATAAACCCCTCCTGTCTCTGTGCACATTGCGTAGTATTGAGTTTCTCATTTCCAAGCGGATGTTCATTGTTTTTCGTTTTGATTCATGTTTCTCGACCTTGTTTCTCGTTTTCGATTCTAGCCTCGCCCAGTTTATGCCTGTTTGTATATCGTCTGACCTTTTGCTTGTTATTAGACCATGCTTTGGATTACCGTTTTGGATTTGTCTGCCTGTCTCTCTCTCTAATAAACGTCTTTTACTGCACTCGCATCCGTCCTAACCTCCATTAAGTAAGTTATATTACAGAAGTTCTGCACTGATATCAAGGAAAGTAGTTCATCTCTAGTCTAATAACAGAAACAGATACACACACACACACACACACACAGCTGTTCCAGGATCTCAAATAAAAACCAGTTACTCTTCATTTTCTAATTCCCAAGCTTATAGCTAAATATTGTTTAGCTTCTTTTATTGGTATAGTGCTTTGCTCCATGAAATATTATGCAGACACTTTGTTCTTACCTTTCTGGTGACTCTTCTTAATTTTTCTGTGTGTTTGTCCTGTGGTTCACAAGACTCCAGGGATAAGAGCCAGTAGTCTGTACCGAGAGAAAGTAGAAAAAACAAGGAGCCCAGAGCTCCACAGAAGCCAGCCATAAACTGAAGCACTGCTAACCGCATAATGAAAGAACTCAGACAGTCACCTACTATAGCTAGACTCCTGTCTGCCTTCCAACATCTGTTTGTCTGTCCATCTCTCATGTCTGAGGAGTCTAATGACAGCTTGTGATACAGTTTCAGTTGTAACCCTCCTTGTTATTTTTGGTACATTCATTACATACCAGTTACAAAACCCACCCCAATTCAAAACTAGTTCAAAAATAACAACTAAATAAAGGAAGCAACAGACACACATGACATATGGGGTGTTGCATTCCTCATGGTCGGGGCTATATAAGGATACTGGGTGCTGGAGTTGAGGTAATGGCAATCATTTTAGAATCTCACACCAAGTGTTGCGACCTTAGGTCATTATTAATAGTCATTTTCTTTTATAAGACCTGAGTTAGCATGTACAGTTACATAAGAAGAATTTTTTTTTCTGTGGCACTGTGTCTACTGAATAGTAGTTCAGTAATACAGTGAATATAAAAAGTCTACACAACCCTGTTAAAATTGCAGGTTTTTGTGATCTAAAAAATGAAAAGATAATTCATGTCAGATATTTTACCATCTTTAATGTGAAAAAAGTGAAAAACAAGTAGAAACATTTTAAGAAAAAGAAAAAAAAACTTACAATAACCTGGTTGCATAAGTGTGCACACCCTTTTATAATGGAGCATGTAACTGTGCTCAGAATTATCCAATCACACTCAAACTCGTATTCAAATGTGTTTATCATACAGCTGTCATCAGTGAAGTTATTCAGATTTACCCCAACTAAAGGTAAGCTGTTTCTGTAGGATTTTCTTGTTTTTATCCTACTGCTAACACCATGGTCTGCAAAGAGCTTACAAAGCATGTGCAGGATCTTAGGTATTGATCAGGAGATAAGTGCAAAATAATATTTAAAACATTAGACATACCAATGTAACACCATGAAGTCCATCATCAACAAGTGGAGAAAACTGGGCACCACAGTGACACTGCAAAGAACAGGACATCTTCCCAAAATTAATAAAAGGACAAGAAGGGAACATATCACAGAGGCTGCCAAGAGCTCTAACACAACATTAAAGGAGCTTCAGGAATATCTGGCAAGTACTGGTCACTCCCTTTATGACAACAATCTCTTGTATTCTTCACAAGTCTGGGTTATCTGGGTTATCTGTTAGGGTGGCTAGATGGAACCTCTCTGAAGAAAGAAAAAAAAATATCCAAGCCAGCCTACATTTTGTCAAACCATGTGTCAAAATGTCTTATGATCTGATGAGACCAAGGTATAACATTTTGGTCGTGAAGATATGCTTCCAGCACAAAAGCAACCCAAAGCACAAATCCAATGGAGAATTCCCCCTCAATGAGGGCACCTGCGTTTGTTTCCAGGCTAAGCTTGCCTTGGTTCTTTTCTAGTCTTCGGGGATTTTTTAAGTTGTATTTTTATTAAAGACGTCTACAATAACATCCGACTTCCCTGGATTTCCTGACAAATGGAATGTCTTAGGAAGAAGATCAACATTTTGCAATGGTCCGGTCAGAACCCAGATCTAAATCTTATCAAAACCTGTTACTAGAAGAGGGCTGTGCACAGGTGATCCTCTTGTAATTTGATAGAGCATTTTTGCAGGAGAGTTGAAGAAAATAGCCAAATCAAAATGTTGTTCTAACATTAATAAGTTGTTAAAATGCTGTATTACAAGCAAAAGGTGCTTTAACAAAGTATTTGTCAAGGGGTGTGCATATTTACGCAATCAAGTTATTGTAAGTTTTTTGCCACTGTTCTGAAGCGTGGTTATTTGAGTGTGACTATACTCCTCTGAAGGTGTTTCCTTCCACAGAACTGACGCTCACTAGATGATTTTGGGTTGTTTTTTTTTTTTTTGCACAATTCTGTGTAAACTCTAGAGACCGTTGGGTATGACAATCCCAAGAAATCATGATTGGCTGATTGGATAATTGCATGAATGTGCAGGTGTACATCTGTTCCTATTAAAGTGGTCAGTAAATGTATATGCTTGTGATTTGCTCAGTAGTCGGCTACTGTCAGAGCTAGTTGGCTACTACAAAAAATGGGTCAACACCTTTTCAGATTAGAGAATTCAGTAGTGCTGTGGTACAAATCCATCCATCCATCCATCCATCTTCTACCGCTTACACCTTTTCAGGGTCACGGGGAACCTGGAGCCTATCCCAGGGAGCATCGGGCACAAGGCGGGGTACACCCTGGACAGGGTGCCAATCCATCGCAGGGCACAATCACATACACACTCACACACCTGTGGTACAAATATAAATCGTAAATACATTATTGTTATAATACTAACATTATTGTAGAGCTTTATATGTTGAAAACTAATGACTGCAAGCAGATATTCCCCAAAAATCCGGCTCTCCAGACACCTGAATCTAACAGATGGCATACAAACCTATCCCTATGTTATTCTGCAGGGTGCCCAACACAGTTCCCACATTCGAAGGATGTGGCATGATGCCAGCTATGATCAGGCCTATGATGATCAGACTTGACTCAGGCAGGCAGATGGCGATCTTTAGATGCATGTGAAAACCTTTTTAATATATTACGTGGGTAATTTTTTAAAAAAAAATTGTTCTCACTACTCCAGAGTCCCTGGTTCGATCGTGAGCTCAAGTTACTGTCTGTGTGCCATTTTGCACGTTCTCCTCATGTTTGTATGGCTTTCCTCCAGGTTCTCCAGTTCCCTCCCACTGTCCAGAAACATGCACGTAGGTGGACTGGCTACACAGACTTACCGGGAGGTGTGAATGAGTGTGGAAATGTGTGATGGACTGGGGTCCCATCCGTGGTGAATTCTCCTGCCTTGTTCTCATTGCTTCCAGGATAGACTCTGGATTCACCTCAGGTCTGATCAGGATACAAGAGGTTACTGAAGATTGATGTATAATAAATAATAGTACAACTATGTTTTACCATGTAATGCAAAAGTGTTGCTCAATCTATGTTGCACAGTAGAGAAAAGAAGTTGCATCAGATAATCACATTGGTAAACACAATGATATTGTATTGAAGATTAATAGTGTTCTTCACGGCTCATGACTGTTCATAAGTTTGATGGATTCTGTAAAGAGAGGAAACGCTTCATATGTCTGGTTGTTTTGACACCAGATGACTTATAGAGCCGACTCGAAAGACGATAATTAAATAAGGTGTGTTCAGGATGTGAAGTGTCAGTGATCTGACAGCTCAGAGCTTTAACCACTGAACCACCACTAGACAAACTGATATGTGATTATGAAATTAAGCTTAATAAAATAATTTACAAAATACATTTGTTACATTAAAAAATTCCAAATTATGCGATATTATAATGCATTGTTTGGGACTTACTTTTTATTCTACGAGAACTCAATTATTATTTTCTAGTAACAATGGCTCCAACAATGACTTTTTCAAAGATAAAATGCAAAATTTCAAATGGTTAGTATGATGGATGCTGAAGACATTGGTGGAATTAGTCTTTTTATTTATTTATGACCAGATCACATTTTAATGTCATTGCAATTATGTGTAATGCATCAAGAACAGAAAAATACAGGATGATGCCTACGTTGAGTAAAAATCACTTTCATATTTTGCCCATTGTCCATTTACCGTATATTTTACTCATTTGGTCAACGTTTTATCCAAAGCAACATGACTGAGACGGGATATAGCTGAGGGGTTGAAAGCCTTGATCAACAGCTCAACAATGTCAGTTTGGTAATGCTGGGATTTTAACTCTTTGAATGAATTTCTGATCAGTAGCTTTACCACTGAGATACTACTGCCCAAACTGTCCATGTAACATAATCTAAATATTAGGGCAAAAAAAAAAAAAAAAAAAAGCAGATATAGCTACATGTGCTATTTTTTTCTTTTGTTGATTCTAAATTTAATTAATTTGACCACCAAGAATTATTATGAAATTATATATTGAATTTTGAAAATGAAATACTTGCATCCAATGATCACATGGTGGCAGCAGAGTCCTAACTCAATTTGAGTTACCGTTCATGAAGTTCATAAATTTAGATATCTATACTTCCTGTAATAAAGAATTGTTTATTAACACTTGTAGACATAATGCAGAATTAATAGAATATAACATTTTATTTAATATGAGAAACATTATGCTGTACTGATGTGGAGAAGTGAGAAAAATATGGCATAGTGTTGAGAAATCTTTTCAGGGGAAAGGAGCTGATGCATGTTTCAAAAGTCGCTAGAAGTCATCAGCTCATGTCATATAATAATTTGTGTATTAACTATATTATCATGATTGTTGCATATTCAAATGTATTACATGAAGAAGGACGATTTTCTAAAGACCAAAATACTAGACTAGAATAGAATATAAGTAGAATAGAGTTTTATCAGAATAGAAAATAATAGATAACTTGTTTTTTTATAGAAAGTCTTTGATCACGGCACCACGAGCTAACTATATACACTATATGGCCAAAGGCATGTAGACACCTGACCAACTCAGCATATCCCATTACAAAACCATGGGCATTACAATCACTGATATGACACAAAACAATTTTGGTTTATTAGCTGAACATTCTGGCTTCGTGAAGCATACCTCAAATAAGTTAAATGAAATTATTTTAATTAATGGCTTATTTTCTCCACATAAGTACAGGAAAAAGTTATTTGTCAGTTGAAACAATGGAAAGGATTATAAAACTCCTTCAAGAAGGAAATCAAACACAGTGTGGTAAAAGATGCTGGTTGTTCCCAGTCAGCTGTGTCTATAATTTGGTGCAAGTATAAACAAAATGGGAAGGTTATAAAAGGAAAACATACGGGTCGACCAAGGAAGTCGTCAAAGCGTCAGGATAGATAACTCAAAGCAAAAAGCACAACAAAACAAATGGAAAACAAATGAGTGTTAACGGGAGTCAATGTTTGTGACAGAACTGTAAGAAATCAGCTGAATGAAATGGGATTTACGTACTGAAAAGCCAAACGAAAACCAGCACTAACACCTAAACAGAAGAGAACAAGGTTACACTGGGCTAAAGAGATGCAATCATGGAGTGTGGAGGATTGGATGATATTCAGTGATATTCAGTGATGAATCACGAATCTGTATTGGCCAATGAGATGATGCTGGAACTTTTGTCTGGTGCCGTTCTAATGAAACATATAAAGATGACTGCCTGAAGAAAACAGTCACATTCCCCACTCATTTATGATATGAGGTTACATCTCAGGTAAAGGACCAGGGGAGACCTCAACAGACAATGCACAGGTGTACACTGAAATTTTGGACACTTTTCTCATTCCATCAATAGAAAATAGGTTTGGTGATGATGAAGTCATTTTTCAGGATGGTGATGTATCTTGCCACAGAGCAAAAAGTGTTAAAGCTTTTCTTCAGGAAAGGCATATCATGTCATAACTCAATGACATGACCAGCAAACAGTCCGGATGTCAATCTGATTAAAATTTATGGTGGAAATTAAAAAAAAATTAGCCCATGACAAGGCTCCATCCTGCAAAGCTGATCTGTCAACCTCTATGTGAGAAAATTGGAACCAACTTAATGGAGAATATTGTTTTTCATTAGTGAAGTCCATGCCTCAAAGAATTCAAGCCGTTATAAAAGCATAAGGAGGAGCAACAAAGTACCAACTGCGATTTGATTTTATTAATTTTTTATGGAGTGTGTATATTTGTATGAGAATTTGTGCCCATGCACTCAAAAGAGCATCTGTGAGATCAGGCACTGACGATGGGCGAGAAGGCCTAGCTTGGAATCGATGTTCCCATTCATACTAAAGGTGTTCACTGGGATTGAGGCCAGGGCTTTATGCAGGTCACTGGAGCTCCTCCACACCAAACTCATCAAACCATGTGTTTATGGACCTTAATTTGTGCACATTCATGCTGGAAAAGGAAAAGGCTTTCCCCGAAGTACATGTTCCCACAAAGTTAAAGGCATGCAATTGTCTAAAAAGTCTCTATATGCGGAAACAAATGGGGCCCAGATTTGTCCATCATACTGCCAGATAGGCAGGATGATTCATCACTACAGAGAATATGTTTACACTACTCCAGAGTCCAGTGGTGGGGTGCTTTACACCATGCAAGCCAGTGCTTTGCATTGTGCATAGTGATCTTAGGCTTGTGTGCTGCTGCGAGGTCATGGAAACCCATTTAATGAAGCTCCCAGTGCACTGTGCTTGTGCTGATGTTGCTTTCAGAGACAGTTTGGAACTCTGTAGTGAGTGATGCAATAGAGGATAGTTGATTTTTATGTGCTACCCAATTCAGCACTCAGTGGCCCTTCTCTGTGAGTTTGCGTGGTCTGCTGCTTCATGGCTAAGCTGCCGTTGCTCATAGATGATTCTATTTCACAATAATGACACATGTAGTCGACCGGGGCGAATCTAGCAGGCTAGAAATTTCCCAAACTGATTTCTGACGAAGGTGGCATCCTATGACAGTGCAACATTTAAAGTCACCGAGCTCTTCAGTATGATTCTGTACATTCTACTGCCAATGTCTGTCTATGGAGATTGCATGGCTATGTGCTTGATTTTATGCACCTGTTAACAATGGTGTGGCTGAAACACCTGAACTCAGTAAGGATGGGGGTCCAGAAACATTTAGCCATACAGTGTATGTATTTAAGTAATAATACATAAAAATAGATATAAATATATATAAATAGACAAAATGTACTGGTGGTAGTAAGTAGTTTGGAAACAGGCATGATGGAAAATTGTGATCAGTGGTGATCAGTGATCACTGGGAATTGACTCATGCAAATGCAGCTCAGTCAGGCTTTACACTGGTGTGGGGTCTGGTGAACTTTGTATAACCATAAGCTGTGATGTGAGCTAGAGGGCTGTACTGAGTGCTTTAGTCACTAATGTCAGCTCAAGAAGGCGCTAGATCTTTTGCTAAAGGGGCCTATAAAAAAGCGCCACATCTAACGTCAAATTGGCTAAGAAGGCAGCAGTGAGCAGATCTGTTTAAATTAAAATGTACATTTATATTAAAATTAAAATCAAATTTAAATATTATTTTAATAAAAAGGCTCAACCCACCGTGGCCCTGTGTGTGTGGAGTTTGCATGTTCTCCCCGTGCTGCAGGGGTTTCCTCCGGGTACTCCGATTTCCTCCCCCAGTCCAAACCCCATGGTAGTCTGATTGGCGTGTCTAAAGTGTCCGTAGTGTATGAATGGGTGTGTGAGTGTGTATATGATTGTGCCCTGCGATGGATTGGCACCCTGTCCAGGGTGTACCCCGCCTTGTGCCCGATGCTCCCTGGGATAGGCTCCAGTTTTCCCCGTGATTACCTCGATTAAGCGGTATAGAAGATGGATGGATGGATGGATGGATGGATGGATAAAAAGGCTGAAATGTAAACAACGAATTAAAAAACATGCACAAATAAGAAATATAATATATTAATAGATACAAATAAATACTGTGTTTATTTATTTACGTATTCATTTAAAGTTATAAATCAGCATGTATAATATATATTTAAAAATAAATATAATGGTTTTATATTTTTAAAAGTAAAAAAATATTGTCAATGCCGCTCAGATGGCAGCAGTGGGCAGGTCTTTTTTTAAAATGACATTTTACATTTATATTTAAATTACAATTTAAATTTGAATCAAACTTTAAAAAAAAAAAAAAAAAAAGACTCCAATGTAAACAATGAATAAAAAACATTATTAATTTTTATTTTTTAATTATATATATATATATATATATATATATATATATATATATATATATATATATAGTATTAGTATTAGTATAGTATTTTTTACAGTATTTATTTTTATAGTATTATCATTATTACACAAATAAGTCACTACTAATACATGTTAACAGTTGCAAATAAATGAAGAATTGAGTTAGTTATTTATTTATAGTTTTAAATCAACATGTCTAATGTATATTTAAAGACAGACACAATGGAGTTTCTATTTTAAAAGTAGGAACACTGTCAGCCCTTTGACTCTAGGAGGCACGCGTGTAGTCGCAGACCGCACGTGCGCAGGGGGCGGGGTCAGTTGTAGCGACGTCACGCGGAAGGGCGGAGCGAGGTTATGCGGCGGCGCAGGCGGCAGGGTTGTCTACATGGAGGTACATGTCTTCGAGGAAATAAACGGGGAGTTGAACGCATTTGGGTTGAAACATGGACTGATCATGTGTCTCCGCTCCACATGTGAGTATGTTTAGTTTGCAGTGTGTTTGTAAATGGTCAGTTTGGGGAACGCCCTCTGCGTCACCGGACATTTTAACTGGAGCTGTGTTTACTCGGATGGTTGGAATCCAGGGAGATGTGCGCAGCGAGGCTAAACTTAGTAAACAAGTAAACATTCAGCTCTGTTAGATGAGGGGGGACGTGGAAATCTGTATGCAACTCTGTGCATTGAGGAAATGTGTCACTATAATGAAGCAGGGTTGTGTTTATGGTGTGTAGATAAATAAACACACCCCAAGTGTTATTGACACATGAAGATCTGATCAGCTACCCAGTGTTCATCTAATACAAACCTGGGACAACATGCAGATGATCACCATAAATGATAGAGTAGGACCATTATTTATTGGGAATAAATACATTTATTTTCTTACTTGATGAAATGACTCGTACACCTCAAGGAGCAGGATCCCATGCGGGTCACCTGAGGTCAACCTGAGATCATGAAAAAGTCTATGAAGAGGACTGAAGTGTAATGCATGCTTTATGGTCGCTAACTCTCCTGCTCCTAGATCTAATCAAGCTTGCGGAAGGGGTCGATAAGATCAAGGTTCTCAAAGTGGCGTCCAGGAACTTCCGGGAAGTATTGCCGAGATCCACTTTATACATCCAGTATTTTGCACATATAAAGGCAGCAAGTGTTGACAAGGCGGTACAGTAGATTGGTGGTTAGTGCGTTTGCATCACATCTCCAGGGTTGGGGGTTTGAATCCCAGCTCTGCCCTGTGTGTGCGTGGAGTTTGCGTGTGCTTCGGGGGATTTCTTCAAGAACTTCGGTTTCCTCCCCACCCCCGAGTCCGAAGACATGCATCGTAGACTGATTGGCATTTCCAAATTGCTGGTAGTGTGTGAATGGGTGTGAGAGTGTGTGCGTTGTGCACTGAGATGGGTTGTCCAGGGTGTCCCCTGAGTTCCCAGGGATAGGCTCCAGACTCCCCTGCAACCCTGTGTAGGATAGTAATAATAATAATAATAATAATATTTGTAGTAATAATAATAATAATGATAATAAGGTACGGAAACCGGATGGATGGAAGTCCTGAGCAATAAAATCAAGTAATTCCATCCAGCTATAAATAGCACCAATAAAAAGTATTACAAGACACACTTACATGTGATAGGACACGACGACACCTGAAGACTACAGACTTTAAAAATACTCAAACGCTTGGGAGATTAAATAAGTTTTGAATCAGGTTTTTGTCAAGATGTCTCCATAAACTGCGACAGAACTTTGGTAACTATGGTTAACTTTAAACCACATTCGAGTGTGTGAAATAATAATAATAATAATAATAATAATAATAATAATAATAATAATAATAATAATAAAACTACTGTTGGCTTGAAGATCTTAAAGTTCCAGAAAAAAGAATGAGTACAGAAGAAGTCGGAGATATATTTAGATATCATTTAAATCTACTGATACACTTTTTTCATACTTGATTGATTCAATACTAATATCTGACGTAGGAGTAATCCAATACTGGAATCCGCTTACTAACCAAGCTGACTATGCGCAAGCTTCTTTTGCCACATTTTGCAAAAAATATTGCACGCATGATGGCCTTTAAGACAGTTTATGGTCTCTGCGCAAGATCTGTGTTGCTTCAGTCCACGTCACACACTTTTATGGCATGAAACATGTCCGTGGATCGGATAGGTAAATATCACATGCAGTCTGAGATTGGTCAAGTGTTTCACTGTGTTAACAGCTGCTACCACGAAATAAGTGCGCAAACAGCCGACTTGATCTTTAAACAGGGCTGCTGAAGTTTACTGAAGGCTGGAAGGATGTTGCATAAACTTGAGATGAGAAATCTAGTTTGAGAAATGTGGTGGGCTTGCTCTCACTAAACAGGGGAACTTGGCCTGGTAAAGCTGCTCAGAGTAAAGGGTAATTAAAGGACTTATGTGCCAAAAAAAATATAATAATTAGATATGAGGAAATGTGCTCCTGTACTTAGGCTTAAGGATGGGAGAACAATATACAAAAAATTATTTAGTATTTTTAAATGGAGGCGTATTTACAAGTGCTTCAGAGATTTGTTTTAAAAATGCAATTTATACAGAGCTCATAAAGAACGAATAACTCCAGCAGTCTGGTAAGAGGAGATGCACACATCATCTGGCTTCTCTGAAAAATGGCTTGATACAAAGCATTAATCATTTCTGCCTCTCATGGCAAACTGTTTTCTTATCCTTACTGCTCAGATTGAAGACAAATCCACTCTTTAGGCTGTTTGTTCTTTCTTTTCTTTTCCTTTCTTCCTTCCATCCACCCTTCCACCTGTTCCAAAATCCAAATCTATACACTATATGGTGTGTATTTGGGTTCAGTAGGGATCATCCATACATCTATACCGCTTAATCCTTTTCAGGGTCACGGGGGAACCCGGAGCCTATCCCAGGGAGCATCGGGCACAAGGCGGGGTACACCCTGGACAGGGTGCTAATCCATCGCACATACACACTCATTCATACACTACGCCAATCAGCTTACCACTGGGGGAGGAAACCGGAGTACCCGGAGGAAACCCCCGCAGCACGGGGAGAACATGCAAACTCCGCGCACACACAGGGCCACGGTGGGAATCGACCCTGGAGGTATGAGGCGAACGTGCTAAGCACTCAGCCACCGTGTGAGCAGGGATCATAAGCAGGCTAAACTTTGATAACATCGCTTAGGAAGTATATAGAAGCTGTAACTGTATTACCTCAAAGGAAGTGGCATTAAATGTTTTGTTATCACGGACACTGTAGCGTAGTAAATGTGGGTTATTTATTTATTGGATTTCACATAAATATAGGTGCCTTTGAAATTAGTTTAATAGTGTTTTTATTATTATTATTAGTAGTAGTAGTAGTAGTAGTAGTATGGCAGTGCAACTATCGTACTTTACTCCTAGGATTGACTCCTACGTCTTACTTAGAGTTGCTCAGTGAGCTTTTATAGAATGTCTACTCGCAACTTTTAACTGAAATTGTTCCAGTCTTCAGTATTACTTCTGAAAACGAACTGCTGGATTGTGATTGTGATTTAACAAATGCTGCTGCACGTGGTCCGTTAATGAGTGATGATTTGGCTGCACGAGTTGAATGAGTTGAACTGTCTACTAGCAGATCAACATATGGAAAATAAGTAAAACCTGTCAGTCGTTCAGCAGCTCTCCTTTTTAAACATGAACTACCGTGGCTTCTGTATCAGAGAGTGGCTTGTTGTGACCAAGCATGGTTTAAAAAAAAAATAAATAAATTTAATTTACCATCAACAGTGCTTATTCTAAAAAAGTCTATGGCAAAAACAATGTTAAAAGGCGATAAGGTGGAGAAGTGTGTGTTTATTCTCCGCTTCACATTCAACACAGATGTCTTATGTGTTCAGAGACTGTAGCGCTGATCAAAAGTCATAACATGTAGTGCCGAGGCGAAAACCACTTCACATTGATAAGTTCGTGGCTATAAATAAGACTAAGCAATAAGGTAACCGTTGCCGTTCAGTCGTGTTAGTTGCTTGGGAGTTGTGTGTAGCTGGACTTTCATAAATACAATAATACTTAGATAGGAGTGGCATCACAATCATAACCACCAGGGATTCTGGGTGTTCCGTCTTACAGATTTCTTTACAGGAATTTGGTTTGTCTGTCTGATGCCAAACCCACTGAATCTCTTACTGGAACGAGGACAGTCTTAGTTCAGTTGTGATCAGCACTGTATGCTGTTAAGGCTAATTCCTCAGCTATTATAGAATATAAAGTGTAATCATTATGTGTAACTACAAAGTTTACAAAGATGAATTCTGTGTCTTACCGAACAGTAATTGTTTTTCTGTACCAGCCTGTACCTTTCTGCACAGCAGGCATAATCTAAAACTATAAAACACTGTCTAACGAGTGACATTCTAAGTGTGTAAATTAAGAACCTTGTGTTTTGTCTAAAGCAGCGTCACTCTATGGCAATAAATTAGCATTTAGACATTCACCAGAATTGTGTTTCCAACCAAAGCCCTTTAAGCTTGCAGATCAGTGTCAGAATAAAACGTAAGACTTCCAGGAGGAAGGGTACCAGGCTGGGACTAGAGCCAGAAAAACATTAAGGTATAAGGGTGAATTATGGGATGAAGGAAAAACCCTGTCCTGATGAAACATTTAAGAAAATACAACTGACGGTGTATGCGCCAGACAAATGTAAGGTATAATATAGATATGAATATTTAATTAAGGCATTGGAGATTGGTTTGTTTCTAGAAAGAAAAGGTGAATGCCTCACCTATGGATAATTTTACAGCTTCAGAAAAGTATATAAAGACATGTTTGTGTATGTATAATTCAGACTTTCTGCAGACTGTCTCACTTTATTGTTTCGATAAAGTTTAATTACTTTTTGACATCTACTAACCTTCGGTCTCTGAAGTTTTTTGTTAGGCTGGAAAGATTGTTCGCCACGACACTATCAAGGATAGATACCTGACGGGTCCATCCTATGTTTTTTTTCTTTTCTTTTTTTCTTCCCTAAGCTGTCCTTCCTTAGATTTGTTTGGAGAGAAATCATGTTTGTCACATTGAGATGACAGTGGCTCCTGTACCATTAGTTAGTGTCAGATTTGATAAGAAGTTGGAACCATTCCTATTTTCAGGCCAATTAGAAAAAAGCTGAAAATAACCTCACTTTTATAATCACGAGTGAACCAACGCCATGTAAGTACGAGCTGCTATATGTGTATGTCATGACAAAGAGATGTATTTTTAAGTCTTTCAGCACTGTGTAGACCGGTTTATTAAGTCACAACGTGTTATCGGGACGGTTATATTAGTTGGACGTGTGTGAAGAGTGGGTGTGGTGAAAGTGTGGCCAGGGAGAGTCAGAAGTTTTTTTTTTTTTTTTTTTTTTTTTTTTTTTTTTTTTTTTGAAATGCAAAATGTTTCTCAAATCAGAACAACCCACACCATGCAAATATTTTAAATCACACCCTGTTCACTGGAATAGTTTCATGAACTTCAGCCTCATTAAATTATTTCCTTTCACGCACAGTAGTCTGACGTGCCCAGTTCACAGGGCAGTTATTTTCATGTTTATTCAGAGCGGTTACAGCCTTGCATAAGTGATATTGTAGTGCTATGAGCATGAGAATGTAACTAATGGACATTTTAGGCTACTGAACGAACAAGTGGGATGGAAGATTAATAAGAATCTAGTGAATAAGAAGTCAACTTGAGCCTCATGAAATGAAATTATTTTTAATAGATAGAAGTGGTTAGCACATTTGCCTCCACTCCGGGGTTGGGGGTTCGAATCCTGCCTCCGCCCTGCATGTGCGGTGTTTGCATGTTCTCCTCCAGTCCGAAGACGTTGTAGGCCGATTTGGCATTACGAAATAGTAATGAATAGCCCATAGTGTGTGAATGTGTGCGAGATTGTGCTCTGGCCCCCTGTCCAGAGTGTCCCTCGCCTAGTTCTACGAACCCCCTGGGATATCCTCCAGACTCCCTGCGACCCTGTGTAGGATAAGCGGTACAGAAAATGGATGGAAGTGTTCTTCAAGACGTTGCCACTATAGTTTCTGCCTTGAAAAGCTGTTTCTATGGCTACTAAATAAATAGTCAGACTAGTATGGACATTTTTTTAAATGATTTAATAGTTACTTAATTAAATGAATAATTACGTGTTCTGCATAAGGTTTGAAATATACATGTTTTGGCTCAAATAGAAGGGGAAAAAACAGTGGGGGTGGGGGTGGGGGTGGGGCGCGATCTATTCAGATGAGTCATCCTTCACCATATTCTCAACAAGTGGGTGAGTACATGTTTACAGCACATGCTTGACCCCTACAGTGAGGGGGTATGTTGGCTTGGTTGTGCTCTGTGGGAGGCATTTTGTTGACCTGGCTTTGCTCCACTTGTTCGCTTACAGGGAAGCGAAAGTTCTTCTGACTGATTACCTTTATTTCTATCCGGATGTGAGAGGTCTCTTCTAGGATGACCCTGCTTCCATCCACAGGGCACAAGGGCTCGCTGAATGTTTTGATGAGGGTGAAAATAATCAGTCAGTCATATGCTTTTTCACAGTTAGCTGGTTTTAACCCAAATTAACACCTATTGGAGACTTTGGAGCAGTGTGTTGAGTGTGCTTTTCCACAGTCATCAAGCCCCCGCTTTAAGGAATATCTTTTAGAAGAGTGGTGTTTCTTTCTCCAGTACAGTTCCAGAAATTTGTAGAATCAGTTCCAAGGCACACTGACGCGTTTTCTGATTGCTGGTGGTGGCCCACCCTTTAAAAAAAAAAATTGTTTGTATATTCTGCATGGTAAGAGAAAATAATAAGCTGCTTTGCATCTATATATAAAAAAAAAAAAGTCATAGTAAGCTATGCAAGCCATCTATGCCTCCCTCATACAGGTGATTGGCAATGGCTGGCCTAGAGAGCCAGATATGTTTTGCAAATGCAAATGACTTTGCAAATAAGATGGCCCAACTGAGGCCTTGAAGCCTATCAAACATATATGAAATATGATTGCCTTTCCTATGTTTTATTAAATCTCAGTAAGCTGCATCCTCTTGTCCATACACTGAGAGTATGTTTTGCTCCTTATCAGATTTTTTTTTTTTCTTTTTCATTTATGGGAAAAACACTTATGCAGTCATTTTTACCTGGAGCTTGTTACATTATTCAGGAGCACTTATTTTGTTTTGACCGAATATTGAGTCACACTCGTATTGCGTCTTCACGATACACACTGCTTTCATTTATTTATTTTTTTTAATAATACATTTTATTTGTCTAATTTTATTTTGCTTCAGAGATTTACCCATTTAAAGGAATATAGCCTTATAATGCACAGGGCGAAATAACAGGCAGTTTAGTCATTAAAATTGAAAATAAATCAAAAGAAATGTTTTTTTCTTAAATAAAAGTTTGGCTTGTTGTCGTACTTGTTAACATATATATCCTTAGTGCTGTTTATTGATGCAAGAAAGCTGTAGAACATTTAAGCCCCGTAATGGAGCTGTTCCATCTCCTCTCCCTACCTGCTTTTGGTGTGTGCCTTTAAAGATGACTTTGCAAAAAGTCTCCACAGCAGGCCTCTGTAGTGTTACATAATGTTCGTTCTGATGCTTCCATGGACAGTATCCACTCTGTAGTCATGTGGTAGATTGCATCATGGAAACGGTGTCTTCTGATTAATGGAGAACTCGCTAAGAACAAGAGCCAGCATGGACAGCTGTGAAACCAAGGTGTTCTGGGCAGAATATACTGATTTACACGCAGAACATGGAGAACTTCCCATTTGCCAAAATTGAGAGAGAAGACAGAAGCTGACAGAAGTTCTGTAATGCTGCGTTTATCCTTACTTTTAACTGCATGTATGCAAGATGGCAGTCGTGCTTATCCAGCATTTTTTTCGATTGCGCAAGCATGGGGGTAAATGTTGGGGTATAGTGTCATGTGTCACAATGTCTGTAGTAGACTAAACAAATTGGAGCTGTGTCTTAAATTTTTGTGTATTGACCTTTACCATTGCAGTTTATCTCAGCTGTAGCCGTTGAGGCAGATGGACTAAGCAGAATTTTTTTTTTTTTATATCTATATTCTACAGATTTCTGGCCCAGAAATCTGATTTGCCAGAGTGACATTTGACAGCTTTTCCAAGATCGCCACACACGATTAAAGGCATTTATGAGTAGTGTGCCTTGTGTATATCCTTACATTTACCAATTAAAATACAATAACAGTTGCAGTCAAAATTATTCAGCCTCATTGCAAACCAGGTTTATTGTCACAATTTACAGACTTTCAGCTGTTTGCAATGAACAAATCAAACAATGACTTCAAAATTAGTCAACCCCTTCATGGCAAGCATCTTTGGTACTTAATATAGCACACTTTTTCTGTTATGACCTGCTGCAAACGAGATGCATAGCCAGATACCAGGTTCGGGCAGCGTTCCTGAGGAATCTTAACCCGTTCCTCATGAGCAGTGGCCACCAGTTCAGTAGTATCCTTGGGTTTGCGTGCTGCAACCGCCTTCTTCAAATCCCACCAGAGATTTTCTATGGGGTTCAAGTCAGGAGACTGTGATGGCCCTGTAGAATCTTCCAGGACTTCTTCTGCAACCAAGCCTTGGTGGAATTTGAGGTATGCTTGGGATCATTGTCCTGTTGGAAGGTCCAATGACACCCAAGCTTCAGCTTCTTCACAGATGGCATGACGTTTTCTCCAAGGATTTCCTGATACTTCAATGAATCAATCTTGAATTCCACACGCTGCAGGTTTCCAGTGCCAGAGGATGCAAAGCAGCCCCAGAGCATCACCGAGCCACCACCATGCTTAACTGTGGACAGAGTGTTCTTTATTCATTCTTCTTCCTCCAGATGCTGATCCATCGTGCCAAAAAGTTCCAGTTTTGTTTCATCGCTCCACAGAACAGAATCCCAAAACTTCTATGGCTTATTTATATGATTTTGAGACAAATTTTCTTGTGCATTTGGGTCAGTAGTGGTCGACGTCTTGGAGTTCTGGCATGGAAACCTTCTGCGTTTAGTATTCGCCTTACTGTGTTCACTGAAACCTCAGTGCCTGTTGCCACCAGGACTTTCTGCAGGTCTTTTGCAGTCACTCAAGGGTTCTCAGAAATCTGGTTGCAGCCTTTGATAGCATCCTCATTCTGCCCTGTCCAGGTCGTGTACACTCAACAAACCACTAGCCAGTTCAGGTATTTAATGTGTTCCAGCTCAAGCACACCTGGTGCAACTAATGAAGCCCTTGATTAGTTACATCAGGTGTGCTTTAGAAAACCCCTGTTTTGCATATTTGTGCAGTTGTGAGGGATTCTATTCAGGGGTTGAATAATTTTGAAACTGGAGAAGTCATTATAAGTTGCATTTTCAGTTGAATTTGGGGAAACCACTTGAAGCATTCATTGTGTTGAATTGTTTCACTTGCTTTTGTTTGATTTCTTCATTGCAAAAGAGTTGTAAATTTTGACAATAAACCTGATTTGCAATGGGGGTTGAATAATTTTGATTGCACCTGTAAATATCTCAGAGTTTAAATGGAAAAAAAACCTAATTTTGTTTAATCCCCCGCAGCAGTTCTCCAGGATTACAACCACACCCTTCAGTTTAAATAGTATTGTTTTTAATCAGCTTTTTGAATCAGGATAAAACTGGTTTTTTTTTGCATCAGTAATATACTCTGCTGTATTCAGGCTAGGGATGTCACAAGAGCCGATACTTCGGTACCAGGTCTGTACCAACATTCTTAAAACGTGACGGTACTTGCTTTTCCGCAGTAGCGTACGTACCGTTGATAATGAAGGTACCAAGGTTGCAATTCTTCCGGAACTGATGACGGCTGCAAATACACACAAGTGTTTTAGTCGGTCCACAAGTGGTGAAGAAGAAGAAGAAGAAGAAGAATGCCTACAAGCACACTAAAAACTACAGAAGATGGCGACAAGTTTAGCTCCGCCCCGACTTGTCGAGAGGAACGATGGTAAGAGTGAAATATGGAAATACTTTGCATTCGAGGCGGACAACAACAAACACATAATTGATGTTGTGAAGCCGGTGTGCACCCGAGGCTATCGTTCATTTCAAACGAAGGAAGGAAACACCTGGAATTTGGCGAAGCACCTGAAAGACAGGTCCTATATTATGTTTGTTTGAGGCAGCTGGCATTGTTGCCGTGAAACCAGCTAACGTTATGCTCCAAGTAATGTTAGCGATAGCCGGTTATTTGTTAGCGATGCTAACACATTGCAATGTTATAAACTACCTCCTAATGGGCCACCATGCATCGCCATTCAGCCCATGTCCTGTCAGCTACATGTAGCCTCATGTCACTAATAATTATTCAAATGTTCATGTTTTTAATAAATCTTTCTGTCCTGCCACCATATCAGTGAATTTAAACTAATTCTTGCATTCAGAGTATAAGGTGTGTGTGTGTGTGTGTGTGTGTGTGTGTGTATTTAGGAGTGCACCTTAGCACTTGTAGCCTCCACTGTTTTATTAGTCATTGTCAGACAGTGTTTGATAACTAAAATATCCTCTCTCTCTCTCTCTCTCTCTCACTCTCTCTCTCTCTCTCTCTCTCTCTCTCTCTCTCTCTCTCTCTCTCTCTCTTTTTGCCAGTATCAGCCAGAGGAGGATGTCCTCCAGGAGAGTTTTTACGTTTATTTTTAAAAAATTTATTTTTAAACCACACCATGGTATCGACTTTGGTATCAAGTATCGTGTACTTTTGGTGGTATCAGTACCGACTACTAGGTTTTTTTTTATCGTGACATCCCTATTTCATGCCCTTTTAAAATCCTATTTTTCTGGTAATCCATCATGTTGAATGTAGCTGAATATAGCAAACTGAAATAATAAATATTAAGAACGCGATCTTGTGTATTGTCTACGCCTCTGAGAAATCTGACTTTATGATTTTAACAGAATCATTGTGTAAATGATGAACATGCTCTTTACAGTCACTTTCATCACTGCATCATCGTGCCTTGTTAAAGATTTCTGTACTCTTGAGCCTTTGTGCTGTATGCTGAATTTGCTCTTTGCCATTTTTAATTATGTATTTATTTATTTTAGAGGTTTTTTTTTTTAAAGAGGAGTAAATAATATATGTCTCGCATCGTGCCTTCTGTTAATTTCAGTAGTGGCATTTAGTAGTTTTCGGCTTCCTTATGCAAGGCTGATTTTGCTAACCACATCACTGAAGCCATGTCAGTAATCAGCATAGACCACACACACATCCGTACTCACACGCAATCTGTGACTCGACTTCTTATATTTACATCACCTGCCTTACCACACGTATGTGGGGCTGATAATGAGTGGAATCTAGTAGCCAAAATGCTAATTGGTGGCTGTGGCTTAGCCACATGCGTATCCCTATTGAAATACACCTTGCCAGCCTAAATAAATTCTCACATCATTCATTTATTAATGAAATAAAAATGTTCACGTTGCTGTGGAGTCATTTTGGATGGTTAACTTACTCCAGACAGTTTTGTTATTCCGTTGTGCAACTATTATTTCTGCTAAACATGCACACGAGAGCGTTTAAAAAAAGCTAAGCAAGATGGCTATCTAAGGAATAAAATTTAGTGTAGAAAATCCACCTGCGTGCACGTTAGTGGAAGAAACCGGAGGAAACCTACAAGGACACAGGGAGAGCATGCTAAACCCCAGGACCTGAGCTCAGGATCAAATGTGGGACCCTTGAGCTGTGAGGCCTCAATGCTACTACCCTGCCACCTCACACTTACAATAACCACGACTTTCACTTTCTCGCCATACTAGATATGGCACCTCTGGTAAAACATTAGCAAACACTCTGCCAAAACTCCCTGCTTTCCCTTTGCCAAATTCTGTGTCTGCCACTGATTTGTTCATCTTGATTTATTGTTCGGAAGTTGTGGTGGTGTTTTTAATAACTGCTATAGTGTAACGTAAGAATGATCAGTGCTCGGCTCACGTCTTCTGGTGTAACAGTGCTCGACAGTCATGTCAAGCGAAGCGAGAAACTTCCTGTTATTCTCAGAGCGAGAGCTGAAGCGGTGAATTTGGTCGTTTTCTCCTCCTCCTACCTAAAGTTTGACAGGAACTCTTATGACACATAAGAGTTTTGACACAAGCAAAGAAAAAACAAGCGAGAAACATTTCCTAGGTCACTCATTGGTCACTTTATGTTTCCCGGATTGCCCCTGCTCTGATTCACCAATCGATTAACACAGTTCCTTGATGCCCAGCTATTATAGGACACGTTTGTATTGTAGGACTCGTTGCCCTTTTGGTCAAGCACACAAAATGGGTTTGTCAATATGTGGCAGAGAGGCTTTTATCTATAAATTGATTCCAGTGTGACATTTTAGCTCATGTTAGATCTCTGCTATTCACAGGGAGAAGCTATTGAACATATGTGTGTGTGTGTGTGTGTGTGTGCGCGCACGTTATACTGGCTATGAAGATATCCCCATGTTTCAGGGTAGAAATGTTCGTCTGTGTTTGTGGTGTAAAAGAGAGTGAGAGGGCGATCTAAAACACATGGTGCTGCAGGAAGGATGTCCGACGCTCATTTTCATGTGAAAGGGTTACCTCTTTTGAGGCCTTCCAAAGAAATTATGCATGCTCTACTTTGAATAACAGGCCTTGTGTCTTTTTTTTTTTTTTTTGGTGTTGCCTTTGCTACACACACAAAGGGTGAGGGGTTCGAGACGTGTTCGTAGCACCAGCACATGATCAATGTCTGCCATCTGGAGAGTCTTCGTGTTGGAGAAACGGAGGCTTAACAAAAGAGAGCTGCAGGCTAGACTCTTAAGAGTTCTGGGGAAGCCATTGAGCCAGGAGCTGTCAGGAGTCTTGCAGATGATAATGTACTGAGCCGATCTAAGATTTATGTTCTGTATATTTTTGTTTTGAAACTTCTCCTAATCTGTATTAGCAAATGTATTAGCTAGCCCACGGGCAATGAAAAGCTCCAGTGTACTAAGTCTAGTGTTTTGGTTGCCTGGAAACTGGCTAAAATGTGGTAGATAAGGTAATGTAATAACATTATAGTAAGCTAGCTATGTGCATTAATACAAAATTAAGATAATGAATAAATACATATTCATGATCTTCTTCGAACTCCAGTGGTGCTTGAAAATATTTTCGTATATCTGCATAAATATGACCTAAAACATCATCAGGTTTTCACCCTTGTGCAAGAATGACTGCAAATAAACATTTCCATTAACTGTTGATCAGTCCTGCACATCGGCTGGGAGGAATTTTAGCCCGTTCCCATTAGCCCATTACACAGGTCTCGCTCTTGGAGTGATCTTTGTTGGACGATTACTCCTGGGGAGGGTAACAGGATCCCTGTTTTTTAAATAAAACCGGGCACTCACTCCCACCTCATTGTCATCCCATTGATTGAAAACACCTGACTCTAGGTTCACATAACTTTGCCGCTCACACATAAGTAATATTGGATCATTTTCTTAATAAGTGAATGACCAAGTATAATATTTTTGTCCCACTAGTTTAATTGGGTTCTCTTTATTTACTTTTAGGACAATCAGTGTAAAAAAAAAAATCAGATGATGTTTTAGGTCATATTTATGCAGACCTATAGAAAATTCTAGCACCACTGTAACTGTCTAATGTAGCACATTGTGTTCATCCTCAACAAGTTATTGGCCGGTGTTTTGGCTATAAGGTGTGCTGGTCCATCTTTGCATTCAGTGTAAGAGATATTATTCTGATGAGTCCGGTTTGTGTCTCGATATATGTTTAAGCTGCTCTGAGAGATGAAGGCCTGGTTGTGTTTCTCTCCAGGTAGGGCGTGTAACACAGTAGAGCATGTCAGAGCGCATCTGTGCCTCTGCTTTCATTAACCGCTGATCGAGTTTACAAAGGAAACAGCTGGGAAGATCGACACTATCACTGAGCAGATGTTCTGATCTCCGTGTCCTGTTTTAGCGAAACCACAGGGTGTGGAGTTAGACGGTTGTACAAGGTTTCATTTGTGGTTTGATGTGATCGCAGCAAAATCAGTGTGTTTATGTGTCCTCTGGAGAAAGAAGCTAACGCGTTTATTATTTAATAGTGTATTGTATTACCTGACTAATCCCTAAGAAACCATGGAGTATTCCACTCACTCAGATGGCAGGGTGGGTGTGCTGTTGTAGGAAAATAATAAACTACCAGGTGGTGGGAGGCGGAGCTACTGTTATTACCACGAAGTTGATCATTTTCCGATAATAACACAAGTGTTGCAATTTTCTCATATCATCATAAATTTGCCAACACTAACCTTTATTATATATTAATGAATAGCACATGGTAGGACTGGGAGATATATTCATGTAATATTGATATCATGATAAATGACAACACAGTACAATGTTCCGAGATATTGTTAGTATTGTGATATATATTAAAGAATCATCAAAGTCAGTTTAACGAATTTTTGGTTATTTTTTTTAAATTATTTTTCAGACAATTTGTTAGCTAAATTATATATATCGTGATGCACACCGTGTATTGTAGAAATGTCCTCAAGTATCGTGATATGATATTTTTTGTCCTATCGCCCATCCCTAACGCGTGGCACATTTGATACATTTATTGTTAGGTTTAATGTTGTGAATGACCCTGAAACACAGGTTAGTTCCTTTTAATCACTTATTTTATAGCAGCTATAAACATTCATTTCCCTCACTAACTTTATCTGTTTGTCTCTCTTGAAGTTATAAATACTCAGTGAATGAATAAATAAATGAATACTCTGACCGTAACAAAGAAACTCTTTCCAAAAATGCGAAAACACAAAACATTCACAGTGTTACGGCCCAGTCTAGGTTAGGCCGCACAGAGTAACCAGCTCGGGATTCAATTGGATTGACCTTTAAGAATGAGCGAGCCAGGAATAACAACACAAACAAGGTTGTTGAAAAAGGTTGTGATATATTGTAACACACACAATTATATACTGTACAGATTAACCAAACCAGGCGTAACTTCAGGGTGGGGCAAGGCCAAAATAATAAACAAAAGAATTCTATTATTAGGTAGCTAGCTTACCTAAAAGGAAAAGAAAGAAAATACAAGGATACTTCCCTAACTACCTAAGCCAAAAAATAGAGACAAAAGGACCCTCTCCCAAAAGAAATGGCAGCCACACCCGTACTGCCAGTGAACCAAGTGAACATATATACAACGGTGGATAAAATGCACAAAAACAGAGTACAGGGACAACCAAACTCAAAGTAAAAAACCAGAACAGCCGTCAGAATATAGCATAAAGCAGCACAACCAAACACAATCTCTAAACCACCAACACACCCCATTCTCACTCCTCTTCCTCTTTAAATATGGCCGCCATTTAGTGATGTCATCCTGGGAGGCGGGAGCAAGGCAGGCTAGGGCATGCTGGAAACTCTGGGAAGGAGTTCGGACCTGCACAACACACAAAAACTTCCCATCCCAGAGATAGCGGCTTGTAACAACAGTATCAATCGTTACAAGGTTGTTTTTTTTTTTTTTTTTAATCTGTTCATGTGGAATGTTGTTATTATAGACAACGATATATGTTCGGCTACATGACATATGAGAGCGTGCATTAGTATAAACGGATGATTTGCTTTACAGCTGCACTACTGTCAGAGCTAATGTTTTAGAAAATGAATCGACACCTTCTGACCAATCAGAATTGAGAATTTAACAGCGCTGTGGTATGAACTGTAATATTAATGTAATCATTTTGTAGTCTTGAGCATTGGAGGAAAGCACACTAAGATATACCCATTTGTTCCTGTTTCCGCTTGAGTAGCTGTCACATGTCAGTACCCTAGAACAGGAAGTCGCTTCCACTGTATGTGATGCCAGTTGCATGTATCGAGTGTATTCATTATTTGGTCAGGGTTTTCAGAAGAAAAAAAATCAGGTATATTAATTTGAAATGATGAAGTGTGTGTGTGTGTGTGTGAGACTGTGTAATAAAAGTTAGTGCACGTGGGCAGACGACCAAAGACCTGCAGCAGAAAAAACCTTGTTGAGTTTAGTGCTGCACTCGTATTATTCAGTGTGGGAGTGTTGGATAAGCGATGAAATGTCATTTCTGAGGGTGGTTCAGGTCTCTTTGCCATCCTCGTTGTTAACGCGTGTGTGTATGTATGCATAAGCAGGAGGTTTTGAGGTTTGGCTCACAGACAGAAAGTAAAAGTAGGGTTTGCCCTTTTATGGTTGCTGGGCTCTGCTCTCGGTCCAGCCGCTTGTGGAAAATGAGACTCTTTAAACAAACATATCCTCACGTTTTCATCTTTGTCCGTCGATATTGGATAAACGCAGCTTCTTGTGTTTATCTCGGATGCAGTCCGTACAGAAGAGGGTGTTTAACTGATGAGTCCCGATCAGAATTAGCATTATATCTGTATTGCATTTTTCCACCTTGAAAGTTGAAATCCTGTCTCTGACCTTTTTCTACATACATGTTATTCAAATCTCACAACTTGAACATGGTGTCAGTTTTCATATACGCAGATTCGAAGGCAGAAATCCACATTTGCATGTTAAAGAACTCATGTTCTACTTTAAATATTCCAAAGTAGTACTAAAGTAATATAGGTAATAGTAGTAGGAATTATGATATATTGTTCCGAACGATATTGTTGTCCTTTTAAGACCCTTTTATGCCACTGATATAATGGTAATATAATAACATAATAACGCAGCTACACCCTTTGAGTGAGCAATGGACGTTTAATTCTTAAGAATGTTCACGTATTTTGAACTTGGATTGTCAAAAGAAAAATTATATCCTAAATAAATTTAACATAAATAAAAATAAAACCACACGACCAAAACAATAAATAAATTGGACTGTAATACAACATTGTGAATTCTTTATGCTGTAGTCATTCGTTGTGCATGTTTTAGTTCGTTGTTATGGAACGAGCGTATTCACAGTGTGACTTATCGTTCCGTCTAGCGCTTTACTTAAGCTCAAGTTCACTTGTGCGTTTGTGTTATTTTGTGCAGAAGCAGGTTGTAATATTAGGTTTATCTTGTGTGTATGTCTTATTAATCTCCTATGTGTATGAGATGCGTTTGGGTGAGATAATTAACCCGCTGGTAAAGCGCTTAAGTTTACCGGTGTTCATAAACTGTTCGGCTTCAGCTCACGCAGCTTAAGCGGCTCGATCCCGGACGTTATTGACTATGACTTTATTTGAAACACTAGAACTACAACCCGAATCTCAAAAAAAGTTACTTTTCCAGCCTTTTGTTGCCCCGTCCCAATTTTTCTGAGACGTGTTGCATCAAATTCAAAATCTCAAAATGACACGTTTTCTGTGTTCTATCGTGAATAACATATGGGTTTATGGAATCTGCAGATCATTGCATTCTGTTTTTATTTACATTTCACACAGCGTCCCAACTTTTTTGGAATTGGGATTGTATCCTTTCTAGATTTTTCCTTCTTCAAAAAACACTGTTCGTGCACTGTTAATATCAATGCGTGTCATTTTTTTTCCGTAGTATGTTTTCATTAAAATCTGTGTTAGTGCTTGATACACATCTTAAAGTCGAATGCACGCAGTTGTTGCGTGTTAATGTGCATTTCTATCTCAAATTTGATGAAGATTTGGAGTTCGAAATTTTATTTGACAGCCCTAGAGCAGACGAGAGGACAGAAGCAGTGTGAATGGCCAAAATTTATTTTTTTTTTTGATGAATCGAAGCTTGTAGAAATTTGTACTTTAGCAACTCTTATCAACGCGACTGTGCAGAGCTGCATGATAAAAACGCGTGGTAGTATCTGCATCTACGCTCTTATTGCAACACTGGTAGCATAGATGCATTGAACAAGCCTCCTAACTGGAAGATAATCATGAATGATCTACCTACCAAGCATTTTTGTGAAATCAGCAGAGGTGTTTTTTTTTTTTTTTTTTTTCTCTTCCTAGCTATTTTTAAAGTTTCTCGTTACGCAGCGGTCACAGTGTGATGTTCGTTTCTTTCATGCAACAGTTCGATTCAATACGCAAAATAACCTCCAGAAGATCGTGAAGTATGCCTGATGAAAAACCAGTAACAGGATGCGAATGTGTTAATGACTCGCGCAAAACACAGTCTCCTTTCACTCTCACAACAGTGGCTGTCGACAGAGTCATTTTGCACCACACTTTCAACTTTGGTTCTCTGGACAAATGCCCCCTCACTCAGTGCTTTTACTTCCTCATTAGTGCCCATACAAAATCTGCAAAACATACCGTGCCCTACAGGACTCAAGAAAGCCTGCTAATCCATGAGCAGACAAATTTTCAGCACAGACACAAAACACAGTGCCTTTAATGTTCTGACCAACTGAGTCAAGTTAATAAAGATACCATTCTGTTCAAGAGCACTGACATCACGGAACAGTGGAGCGAGTACTGGTTACTTTACAGAGCGCTAACTGGATGGTATGTTATGCTGATCGAAATTTAGGGGTAGCTTGGCTAGGGTTCGATGCATTGCATAAAGTTGATGAATTTTGCGAGATGTCCCTAGACGGTTGGCAATCTCAAATTCATCAACGTAAAGCCGCAGTTAGTTCTTTAGTCAAGTCAAGTCCAGTGAGTTTTATTGTCATTCCACTGTATAGCTTGTATAAATTGGGACAAAATGTAGTTTCTTCAGGACCATGGTGCAACGCAGAATAGTATGCAGGACTGCATAAAGTGCAAATACACAGCAGTCGGAGACTAGTGCAAGAACAAGATGATAAATACATCGAACAATAAATACACAATATAGTAAATACGTATAACTTGGGCTATAAACTGTAAACTGTTGTGTGGTGTAGCAGCTCAGGTATAACAGCAACATTGGCAGCAAAAACAAGTTCTATAATATAAAAATGACTGATGCAGCTTTGTAAAGTGCGGTGGGCAGTGGTACTGAGTCATACTGGGTTAGGTGTTTGACTAGCCCAGGAAAGCGTTGGGAGGTAGCGGGGTATTGAGTAATACCCTGACTGCCTCAGGGAAGAAACTTGCAGAGTCGGCTGGTGGTGGAAAAGATGCTGCTGTACCTTCTGTCAGATGGTATGGTATGAGGGTGAAGAGTCCGTGAGAGTGGTCACCCGCAATAGTGGTGGCTTTGCGGATGCTGTGGAATGAGGTTTCGATGGCGGGTAGAGAGCCTCTGATGATCTTTAGTGGACAGTCACTCATTTTCACGGCAGTAGGTATAATCACTGTTTGACATATAACAGCTAAGCTCTGAACTGCCTACGGTAATCTTATTGAAGCAAACACTGAGTCATTTGTAGAACTGGAAGATACATGCTACGATGTCCAGATCACTCGACGTGTCATTACAAGCCGATAGTCCTGCTCGATGAATGTCTTTCTGCATTCTGATGAGAACAGCTCTACACCTTCAGATGTTGCATCGAATAGAATAGTACAATTCATGACAACACTGAACGATTCACACGCAGTGATTGATGATTCACACCACTAACTGTTTTCCTGGTCGATGACCGTGATGACGAGTAGGTTCGGTTGAGGTGCTCGACCGTTTCTTTAGTAGCTGTGTTCCACAGTAGATACGTGAAGAACGGTCTGCATCTTCAGGAATAAAGTGGCTGCATTACGTTTTAGCTGATTTCTCAGTGCGTCAGAAGCATATGGATAACTGTCCTGTATATCTGTGTCATCAACGGAGAGTTCATCTGAAATACCTCATGCATCAGAAGTAATCAGAAGTAGAGGAGACGGGTTGGCTTTCAGGACTTTCAGTCAACAACCTTTTGGCGAGCTGAGAGATAACTAGTTTGGTGTACCCTACTCTTGTGCGAGTTGAATGATGAAAACACATTGGTGCTATAATTGCAGTTCTTATATGGACAAACCATAGTCTCGTGACTCTTAAGATAGCATCTATGGTGACTAAAAAGTGCAGCCTCAGACATGGATTGCTCAAATGTACACATTTAAATGAACTTATATTATGGCTACTTTCGCCATGGTTTCTACATAAGTGAGTTTTGAGGGTATTGAATGTCTGAAATTACCCCCACTTTTTTTGGGGGGGGGGGGGCTCATTTCCTTCAAAAATAAAACTCCTCCTCTTCAGTGGCTCTGATACCGGGAGTACATGAAGACTCTTATGTTAATTTTCACAGCCAACAACCGAACACTTACAAAGCTTACGAAGCTGAGACATTCTTATCACTATAGCTGCTCGAGTGCAGAGAACATGGTGGACTGTGTGCAGCTCACTCAGGGGAGGGGCTATGCTAATAGGGCAGAGTCAGTCACCAGTCATGGGCGGGGCCTGTTCCAACATGATGTCACATTGATGTGAAAATGAAAAATGATTCATTTTGAGTCACAGTTTATGATTTATGGGGAATATAAATAAAAAAAAAGGATTGGGTCGATCTTTACTATTATAGGGTGGTTGTGTACGCACACTGCCGATACACATTTATGTCCAAACACCATTTAAAAGTGAGTTTTGCTTAATAGGTCCCCTTTAACATTGCTACAGGCTTAACGTACAGTAGCAGCATGTACTTGCAAAATCTATTGCAATCTAGCAAATGCAATCTGTCTGGATAACTTTTTGACAGAACAGCACATCTAAACAAATTCTAGTCCTGGCACTACACAAACATCACTCTTAACCCTCCTATTATGTTGGGGGAAAAAAGACATCCGTTATGTTATGGGTCAAAATGACTTCCACAGTTTAAATACTCACAAAAACAGCAACGAACAGCTTAAAACTGTAAGCCTTTATTATGGCTCGTCCGTGACAAACCATAAGAAGAATGATTTGCATACCCTAAGTTTCTTGTAATTTCTTGAATTTTAAGTTCATGACCCTAAATGAGGAAAGTCAAAAAATTCCAAAGAGAAAAAGAGAGATTAACCAGTATTTCAGACATCTCAAATGTGGAAATGGGTCACCATAACATAATAGGACGGTTACCTATCAACACTGAGATGACACAGAGGGTCCTCTGGTTTTTAAAGACGATACTTACAGCATTAGTGCTGCAAGACCGTTCCGCCATCTTGAGAAGAGAATTCAGTATGGTCCGTTTGCGTACACCTGGATGGCGTCAGACGCAAAATTGCTCCACGGACAAAATCTGAGCTCTTGTCAATTTAAAGAGAGAATTTTGTTCAAGTCAAAACAATAAAACAATTCCCATTACTTAAAAGATGTAGTCAAAAGAAAGAGAAAGTTCCAAATACTCATCAAGGTTAAATTTTTCCCTACTCAAGACAATTCATTTCTTTGAACATTACGGTTTACAGTGAAGCTTTAATTGGCATAATTAATTGTGCAGTACGTTCGTGACCTACAGATCGCTGTCGTTTTGTGTCATCTGGTCATTAGCACAACAAAATACATTCGATTTTTACGCCTCATACTATCACCTGGTATCAAGCTTTTTTGTAAATGAGCACTCTATCGGGCCGATACCATTATCAGTATCATTGCGTCCATAGTGTGGTTTTTAGTTTTTTTTTTTTTTTTTTAAATAGTTATTGGCCTATTTGACTAGTCTATTTATACGAATAAACCTAAATATCTCATAAACAAGTCAGCCTATAAATACAGCTTGAATCTAGTGACAAAATGAATGAAAAGTTCAGGGAAAAAGCAGCCACAATAATACTGTACACATTTAAGACCTTATTCCAATATGTGAATGTGTTCATCATTAAGGGGTGTTGGGGGTTATTATTAATTTTTTTTTAAACAGTTGAAAGGTTTCCTGGCTGCAAAAGTTTGAGAACCCTTGCTATAATGAAAAAGATAAAGCCATGTCTACAATAGTCTACAATTTTGAGTAGTCCCTGACCAAATTTTATATATATATATATATATATATATATATATATATATATATATATATATATATATATATATGAGGTGAGAGTGTTGCTAGAAGCTTGAGACAGTTTTGTGCGTTCTCTTGCCAGAGGTTCACACATAGAGTAACATAATTGAGAGGACGTTCACACCATCCCTCCCAAGAGTGTTTTAGTCTACTCCAGTAGGCCTGCTGCTCAAGCCAACTCTTAGCAGATTTTTATAGTAAATTTAATGATATACACCCTTATTTCCTCATTCTCACCCTGCAGATATGATCTCCAGGTCGAGTATGTGTGTCACTTTCAGCAGGTCATATGAAAAGTGTGTCAGGCTGTCTGTGGGGGATTAGTTTAAAAAAAAGCTTCCCCAGATCCTTGTTCTAGTTCACAGAACCCCGAAAAGGTCCTATAAATGGCACTTAAAACTGTTTCTAGTTTTTCCTTATTAATCCTGAGAGTTTAGTTTCACGTATGGCCATACCATGACCGTGATCAGCCCTACGATCAGGATTCACATTCATGTACGATAACTTCATCTAGATTATACTGAAGACTGGCGAGGAGAACATTTGTGAATGAGAAACTGACACGATGTGCAGACAGTTGAGAAACATGTCGTATCGCCAGGCAAAGTGCTGATAAAATCCGAATTCTTGGGTGGTCAAAAGTAAATGACGGGTTTATAGATTTTCACTCACACCTGATTGTCGTCCCGTTGATCGAAAACACCTGACTCTAATTTCATCAAATGAACTGCTAATCCTAGAGGTTTGCATGCTTTTGGATAATTTTCCTTAATAAATAAATCACCGAGTATAATATCTTTGTCTCGTTATGTTTAATTGGGTTCTCTTTATCTACTTTCAGAACTTGTGTGAAATTATGTTTTAGGTCATATTTAAGCAGAAATATCGAAAATTCCAAAGGGTTCACAAACTTTCAGGCGCCACTGCAGCCTAAAAGAAGAGCAGTGTGTCGAATTGTGGTAACAAACAGGATGTCTCTATAATGTCTCATCAAAGTTGCATTATGACGAGACTAAAAGAGGCACAACATGGAAAAAAAAAATATATAGGTGTGTAGCTAGCTAATTAGCATGTGAGCTCTGTTCATAGACTGGAGAGTATTTGCTGTCATGACTATTTTTATGCTTTCCAGTTGACGAGATACAAACCTGCACTGCGTCGCTGCACGCCCAGTATGGTAGAACATACTAACCACCTTCATCGTCTAATCTGACATGAAGAACACACTATCGCACCGTCGGTTATAGAATCTTTATTGGAATAATCTCGTACGGTGTAATAATCGCAAAAGAGCGCTGGAATTGCAACGCGTAAAACTGGCTTAAACTGATAATGTTCCAATCACTTCACAAGACTGAACCGGAGCTCGTATTTGCGCAGTACGTTTCTCATACCCACTGACACGTTGCGAAGGAGAAAATGAAATCATTCCCAGGTAAAAACAAATAAATAAAAAAAAAAAAATGAAAGAAGTAAACAAGACAGGATGCAACGAGAAGGTCAGCACTGTAGAAGTGAGCAGGTTCGTGAGTTTCTCCGTGATTGAAGGAAGAGTGTTGGATCGTGGAGACTAACTCCCCAGATTAGAGACATTGCCCTTGACGTGGTGTGTGGGGTCGAACGATACATAGCTCGCTATTGTGCTAGCAGTACACTTGAAAGAAGTCCGGACTCAAGAGCACTCAATTGTAAATATGTTCATATCATGAATCCTCTTGTATGAGCACAAAAAACGAGTGCTGTTGTTGACCCTGACAATAAGGTGACCGTCTGCTCAGTACTTCTCGGTAGGTATCTCAGCAGTTCAGATTCTGTGCTAGTAGCTACAAGACTGAGTTTAGTTCTCCTGATTTCCAGACGTTAAATGGGGAAGATTTGTAAAACATCAAATGCACGGAAATTTCCACTTAACCCAAATGTAGTGGGTCAGGTAGAGACATGTTTGATGTCCGATATGTTTTGCACTGGAGCTACAAGGAAACTGTATTAGATGTACATGTACGTTATGTCCGTGCAGTCTGTACAGAATAGAGCGCTTTTTTTTTTTTTTTTTTTATCGTTGCATCCAAAAATGCTTGATTTTTGCTGTGTTTTTTTGCGGAAAACTACTTGAATTGGCGCGATTGCACTAAATTGTTTTGCACGGATTTTTTGCAGTGATGTTTGTTGATAAATGAGACCTTTCAGCTGTACTCCTGTTCGACACACGTGAATCCAAGGGGGTTTTGGCTGAATGCCCGTTGTGATGACATCACATGACACGTCTTGGCCCAAGCTCCTCCGAATATCGTGGCGTTTCCTTGATATTGCGTTCATTTCTGCGATCGCAAAAACGCTAAATCCTGGACGGATTGCGTCTGTGTTTTTCTATTACGTGTTAGACCGTAAAAGACCTTGTAGCTCGATTGCAATATTAAATAAACCGACACGATGGTTTAGTGCTTAGCACGTTCGCCTGACACCGCCAGGGTCGGGGGTTCGATTCCCGCTGCTGCCCTGTGTGTGCGGAGTTTGCATGTTCTCCCCGTGCTGCGGGGGTTTCCTCCGGGTGCTCCGGTTTCCTTCCCCGGTCCAAAGCATGGTAGGCTGATTGACATGTCCAATGTGTCCGTAGTGTATGAATGGGTGTGTGAGTGTGTATGTGATTGTGCCCTGTGATGGATTGGCACCCTGTCCAGTGTGTACCCGCCTTGTGCCCTATGCCTCCTGGGATAGGCTCCAGGTTCCCCGCGACCCTGTAGGATAAGCGATATAGAAAATGGATGGATGGACAGCTAGTAAAAATGAATGTTCATGAATCCCATAGTGTGAACTAGATTGTTTGAACAGCTGTTCCTTTAAACAAGACGTAGTGAACCAAACCACATTTTCATTGTACCTTCTCATATAAGTGGCTCTTTGTTTTGTTAAAAACAGATTCCTTTTTTGTAACCAGCATCCACATGTAATGACAGTACTTTCATCTGCTATCCGCTTAACTGGGGTAAAATATGTTCCTTCACGTCTGAGTAGCATCTTTATTTTCATTATACATGTGTTTAACTGCGAGGTACAAGTGCACTGTGCTAAATTGCCTTGCATTGTGTTGTATTTTACTCAGTTTTGATAAGCTTGAGTGCTTCTTTATGTTTCTGTACTGGCTCACTAGGCTGAACAGCCAATCAGAATCTCGCTCGTTCAGCACGCTCAGTCTGTGCTTTTACAGAGACGACTAGCAAAACAGCGTGGGACAGAAAACATAAAACTACAAGCTAGACCCTTTACACCGTGCCGCACTCCGTGAATGATCAAATCGATGGATTTGCTACCTCTGACTAGACGTAATGAACTTCTTGCCTTCGTCTCTCTGTGGAAAAGAAATGAATTATGTAGCTACAGAGAGACTGGAGAAACAAGCAGTGTGTAAACCGTCCTAATGCTTTTTCATTTCTCTTCCTTTTTTTTTTTCTTCTTAATTTCTCTTCTCATTTTTAATTTTATTACTGCTCTACTTTATTGTGCTTATGATATCACAGATATGATATAAAAATGCCATGCAGGAACTCCACGCACACCACACACCCATTATTAACAGAAAAAATATACATGGTATGCGCCCTTAAAGCTGCATTTGTTGTGTGTGGGTGCACAGTGTGTATTTTTGCATGACTAATTATGTGTGTGTGTGTGTGTGTGTGTGTGTGTGTGTGTTGCACTCGTTCCGTGCTCCTCTTCATGTCTGACTCAGAGGACTCTGATGCCTTTGCACAGCTAGCTATATTCATCGTCCTTTCCTTATAAAGATGGACATACTAGTCATAGCTGTACTTTATGGCTCTACTGAATACTAGGCTGTTTTGTGCAGTGTTATGTCTTAAAGTATTTTTTTTACACGATGACCTTTTAATAATAATGGCATACGCTGTCTTGTTTGAATCGGGTTTGTGAATTTCGCTTCATTCCAGACTACAGGCACAGATTTCATCTCAGCAATCTCACAGGTTCATTTTTGAAGTTGTGGGTTGAGACAGCATTGATTTCTCCATGACTCATTTAGCGAGACAAAGAGACCGTATGCCAAACACTAGTGTTTGCTTTAATTCTGATAAGGGATGTCAGGATGGACAAACGGGTATGTAAAAGCCCCAGTGTGCTTCCCAGGACCATGTTGTGGGTGCCCACAATCCTACTTTTTTACTAGGCGTGATCAAGTATGGAGCGGTAGTTAGCTAGTTAAGTGCATTAGAGCAGATTTAGTGGAACTGAGTGTGCATCACATCTCACGTCAAAGATATATAAGTCTGGATAGAGTGTGCACGGTGCTAGCAGGTGACTTATATGTTTTGCAAAAAGTGTGTATTTTTATTGGAATTTTAATATTTCATCCTCATTTGCGTTCATAAATCTATTATAAACTAGGTACACATAATAGTTACACTCAGGACCTTAAGGACAAAAATGTCCCCACTGAAACCCATTCAAACTGCCGTATGTAATCCCCGTAACATTTATGCATATAATTATGCGTTCTGTGTTATTAGGTTTTTATTTTGTTGACAAGGTTTCAAAACATTGCATTTATTTATTTATTTTTATTCTGAAATGTGTACTATTTTCTCAGGTTTAGCCGATGGAAAATACATGCTTTTTCTGTGTGGGTTTTTTTTTTCTTTTCCCTGATTCTGCTGTATTCTAGAGCGCTGCAGACCAACGGAATAAATGATGCAGCTATAATTGTGTAGGTGTGTTTGTATGGATACCAGAGTTGTGGTTTTTATGTGTGTGCTGAAAATTTTGTGTGTGTGTGTGTGAACAGTTTGGAAGAAAGAAATGATATTGTACTGGAAATCACAAATCCCACCCCATGTATATGAGTCAAAGAAGATTACTGAGCTTTGGAGATTTTTGCATTATGAAGTAAAGAAACCAGCGTTTTAAAGGGATAAAATTCTGAAACTGAATAAATGTTTGGTAATTATGATCAGAACTGATGCTGGTTAAAAAAAAAAAAAAAAATCGAAATATATTAATATATAATAATTCTATGACAGTTTTTTGACGTGGACATTTTTGTCCTTTATGGACCTGAGTGGTTGTTTTGTTGTTGTTTTTTTTTGTTTGTTTGTTTGTTTTTTTTTTAATCTGACACTGCATAAAAATATGAATGCATCAAAATTCATGCCGGTGTTAATCATTGGCATATGAACGAAAAAAAAAATTTCTGCTTAGCATTTAGTATATGGAAAATAAATAATTAATTTTTCTTTTTTTTTTTCTTTTTCCATTAAAAAACAAACCAGCATTTAAAGGGTTACCATTCTGAAAATGATTGAATGTTTGGTAATTATGATTAAAACTGACGCTGGTGAAAATAACAATAAAATCGACGTCCGTGAAACATATAATATTTTTATGACAGTTTTTGGACATAGAGGTTTTTGTCCTCTGTGGACCTATGTGTAACTTTTTTTAATTAACGCACAAGGGTTAAATGCAAAAAAAAAAATATTTCTTTGCAGCATTTTAATTGACTAATACTACTACAGAACTCTTCTAGGCTTAAATTATCGCCACTAACTACAATACAGACATTTATGAGATAATCTGCCACAGCAACTATAGGTCTTATTTGCAATTCGATCTCGCTAACTAAAAGACTTTTAATGCCTGGTATCAGTGAATCGACTCTTTTTGGGAAAGACCAAAAGCAGGGTGGAGACTTAATGACTTGACACACATCATTCATTAAAACTACCGGGTTGCCGGCTTGATGCAGCTATTTCAAGCAAGGGATATGCAACTAAATATTAATTATCATTTACTTTACTTTTAAAATATCTGTTCCTATATTTTGCTGGCCTATACATTTTTAAGTTCATCTAGTTGTAAATATTAGGAAAGCAAAGCTGAAATTCTGATCTATCGTCAACATAAGAATTGGTCTTGCCGTTCCTATACTTTCGGAGGGGACAGTATATATTGTGTATTCTGTCTACGAAACACTATGCTTCAGCCCAAAACTGCAGAAAGCGCACGCTTCGTGCTATGAGTTGGGTTTTAAAGTGAGAAAATCTTCATCTGTTAGACTAATCGTTCATTAGTGACCATCGAAGCGACAGAATTTTTGGTTGTTATGACAAATTGAAATATTACTCGTATGAAAGCATAAATTTAACATGAGACCGACGGTGTAATCATCGGAGTTTCATATTTTAGAAGAGGTCATAGCATCCTGTAGGAAATCTGCTTGTTTCAAGCTGCCTGAGATATTGATTTGTCCACCCTGACTCTTCATCCTAAGGCTAGTTCACACTGCGTGACTTTCAGCGTGGGCAGGTCGCTGTGCCGTTCAGACTACACGACTTGCTGTTTGGTAATCAGGAGTCTTGAAGTCGTTGTGATGTTCACACTACGTGATCGCTCGGAGACAGGGGGTCACACACTGTACGATCTGAGAAACCCCGAAAAGGATAAGACGAAGAAAGTGGGTTTGGGTGATAAAAGAATGGATTAGCACACGCGGGTAGCAGGGATTGTGTGCGCTACAGAGAGAGTTAGAGGTGAGTACAAAAGTTTTGCGGGTTTCCGTTCCTCACGGTGACTTCACCCCGTGCCTTGCTCTCTCATTGGCTGTAATTCGTCGCCGCAATCACTGCCACTATCGAGACTTTTCACAACACAGGATGTGGAGTTGCCCGACAGCTACAGATACTTAGCATGCCAGATATCTGTGTGGCGTCGCCGATGCCTCGGTGATGTGTCGGCGAGTAGATCACACATAACGCTCGACTGCTGATTGGCGAGCACTGATTGCTCGCCTAGTTGCCTCCGGTCGAAGGGTTTTTGTCTGCGAGCTCGGCGACTTGAAAATCGGGCTTAAAAATTCCCGCCGCCGCCCTGTGTGTGTAGAGTTTGCATGTTCTCCTTGTGCTTCGGGGGTTTCCTCTGGGTACTCCGGTTTCCTCCCCTAGTCCAAAGACATGCATTGCAGGCTGACTGGCATTTCCAGCATGTCCCCCACCTCATGCCCCGAGTTCCCTCGGATAGGCTCCTCACGACGCTGTGTAATATAAGCGTTACGGAAAATGGATGGATGGATGTCCATATATCGTACAATAAGTTGGTAGAGTAATTATCATGACAGGCCTATCCTAATGAATCAGTGTCTTCATGGTTGTCCTCTGGGTTCTCCGGTTTCCTCCCACCTCAAAAAAAAATCCCCAGTATGTGCCAGTACTCTAAATCACCCTTAAACGTATTCCTGCCTAGTGCCCAGTGTTTTGGGAATTGTCTCCAGATTCTCCACAACCCAAACCAGGATAAAGCAGATTGCATACTGAAGATGAATGAATAAACCGATTTTGTTTTTACCTTTACCACAGAAAAATGGTTCTTGTGCTGTTTTTTGTTTGTTTGTTTGTTTGTTTGTCTTAATTCTTCTGTTTAAGTATGCATTCATTTTCTTTTCCAGCTGACTGAGAAGTAAGCTGCCCCAAGCCTGCCGTAAGGACTGTATGCTTGGAGGTGCGTGCTTCTTCACCGCTACTTCTCCAGCTTAAACACACCTTGACAGGATGTCGGTGAGAGAGCGACAGCGTCCATGGTCTGTGTACAGAGCTTCCACGCTGGACATCTCCTCTGAGATGCTTGGCCTGGCACTGGCAGGTCAGACTCCTCTACAGTAATATATACTGAATATCAGCTAGAATAGTACACACTATTACGTCATACTCTCTCTGTAATGGTCAAGCTTTTGATAGTATTATATTTTGAAAGTGGTTATATTACATCGGGCTGTAAACTTACTTTTAAAAATGGCATTTTTGCGTTTCGTTATTTAAAAAAATGTCCGTCCCTTTTAGTATTTAGCGATCACGAATGAATGAGTGCTCCACAATATTCTGAGTAGCTCGTAATCTTTCGAAATGATCGCAGATCCGGGCCAAGACGTCATCACAACACGCATTCAGTCAAAGACGTCTCCAGTTCATGTGCGTCGGGCATGAGTAAAGCTAAAAAGTCTCCTTTACCAACAAACATCACTGCAGAAAAAAAGAAAAGCTGCTATTTTTAAATGTACGTAAATATTAAAGTGTGTAAAGTGAACGATTTAACTGATGAAATTATAATGTCATGTCTTCATAGGAAAAGTAACTTTTATTACTTATCTAAAAAAAAAAAAAAAAAAGCAACTATGCTATTATTCATTCTTTGTATGGTTGCCCTAAGGTTGTCTTAATCATGGCTACATAGTTTGAAAATGATTTAATCATAAGGTGAAATATTATGAAAATAAACAATATTTACCATTAACCTATTTACCGTTAGCTAGAATTTGTTTTGCTGCCTAGCCAATTTATGTAGGCTACTGGAGTCTTGGCATTAACAAAGAAAGCAAGCTAAATTAGTTACCGTAATTTTCGGACTATTGAGCGCACCTGAATATAAGCCGCGCTCTCTAACTTTAAAAAGAAAAAAAATTTTGTACGTATATAGGCCGCACTTGCCTATAAGCCGCAGGTGTCCACGTTGTAACGTGAGATATTTACACAGAAAGATGTTACACAGAAAGATTTTTTTAACTTTTAATTAAATACGTACCGTAAATGCTTTTTTCCGAACGGTGCCTGTAACACGGCTGGTTAAAAAAATAAAAAATACAGTTGCCTACCAGGAAAAGTCATTAATCGCTATCTTCATCTTCCTCCTGCGCGCTAAATCCACTAAAGTCGTCTTCTTCGGTGTCGGAATTGAACAGCCTCAGAATTACCGGTACTTCGTCACACACTTCGTGCCGCAGCTCTATTTCCTTCTTCGACAGAGAGATCGATCGCCTTTAACTTGAAAGCTGCATCACATGCATTTCTTCGTGTGTTTTCCATGATGAGGGTGTGCGCATGAAGCACAAAAGGACTGATCTGAAGAATTTAGTGTGAGTGCGTTTGATTTAATTCGAGCATTTTCATTGGTCCACTGTGACCTGTTCGGTAATTTCATCGGTCCGATGTGACGAGGCTAAATGTTTTGGCGGCACGAAGCTCGTTAGCCCGTAAAAATCCATAAAATAACCGCGTCGTTGTTTAAGCCGCAGTGTTCGAAGCGTGTGAAAAAAGTAGCGGCTTATAGTCCGGAAATTACGGTACTGATGTTGGCATATTTGCAGAACGTACGTCAGCATGCTTTCTCGAATTAGAAGGATTAGATTCATGCCTTCATAACTTCTAAGCAACTAAAGGCGTCTCTCACACTGGCTAACGTTAATGCGCAAAAGTCCACCCGTCTGCGGTTTGCTAAAGATCACGTGGACAAGCCAGAAGGCTGTTGGAAAAATGTTTTGTGGATGGATGAGATCAAAATAGAACGTTTTGGTTTAAATGAGAAGCGTTATGTTTGGAGAACGGAAAACACTACATTCCAGCATAAGAACCTTATCCCATCTGTGAAACACGGTGGTGGTAGTATCATGGTTTGGGAATCATGCACCACTTTATGATGTTAAGTTATAGTGAGAAGGCGACCACAAATGACGAACTGGCACGTTAATCGTTTTTTCTACCTTTGGATGCGAAAATGAAACGATTGGATGCAAAACCTAAATGTTTAGATGCTAAACGGAGCCCGTGCGATTTATAATATATATGTGTAGCGTATTTTTGGTGGTCGAGATGAGAGAAGGTACGTTTCAGAGTTGTATTGAGTACTTTGAAGGTCTAAATAAGACTTTCTTTTTTTATTCTTGGAAATTAAGTAAAGAGTACAAATATTCCATTTTAACAATACTCGAGTCAAGTATAATACTCTGTAATGACACAGTTTCTCAGGGGGTTTTTTTGGCCTTCAGTCTTCTTAAACTATTACATGCGCTATCACATCATTAGCGCACACATGCAACACCTAACCAGCTAAAACTACAACCTGAATGAGGAACATTTGAATGAATTTTTGCCGTTGAATACGAAATATATGAATAGCGCACACATGGTCGCCTAAAAATACTGTTTCCTTGGCAGCCTCTTCCCAATGGAACAGCAAAGATATTTTTTGAAGTGTTTATTCTAAAAGCAAAAATTCACAATCCTCTTATTCTTCCTTTTAGGGAATAGTCAAGACCCAGACGAGCCTGTGTTGGAGTTCAGCCTCGGTCAGTACATGTATCATTTTATGAAATTGTACCTTCACTTACATCACAAAAGTCACACCCGTTCAGGTATTAGCTTACCCATGAGCCATTAGTGCTGGCCTCCGTCCCTCTGGTGTGTGTTGCTCTGATATCACCCTGATGTCTTAATGGAGACCCTAGTGCACAGAAGTGTTTTTAAACCTCAATCTGTGTGAGGCTGTCCAGAAGGGAATATTGTAGGTGTGTGTGTGTGTGTATATAGGAGGTCAGTGGCAGTGCCTGGCTAAAAGCTTATGTTCTTGAAGCTTAAAGACTCTGCTCTGCTCTTTGTCTCTTCAGTCCAGTATGCAGTGAGGGGCCTTTCTTTGCAGCCATGTCTGTTTTGTATATACTGGATGCTTTATGGAAAAATCTCACCCTGTTGTGACCTTGGCTCGTGTGTGTGTGTGTGTGTGTGTGTGTGTGTGTGTAGCCTGCAGTGAGCTGACTACTCCGAGTTTGGACCGTAAACCCAACAGCTTTGTGGCTGTGAGCTGTACAACTCCACCTCAAGCCTTCTGGACCAAGCATGCACAGACGGAGATCATCGAGGTGGTTAAAGTGGTCTCAGCCAATATTGGTGTAATCCCTATATAACAGATTAGCATTTAAAGTTGTCACGTATACAGTCATAGTACACAGTTTGCGATGCAAACCATAAATCTGATAACGTGCAAATGCAGAGTGTTTCCACGTCATGCAATTTCTTATTTTAGATCTGAACATGGAGGTAAATATACACTGTATGGCCAAAAGTTGTGTGGATGCCTGACCAGCACACCTAGAGTGTAAAAAGTACCCAATTAAACAAATGAGACAAAAATATTCTACTTGGTGATTTATTTATTGAGGAAAATGATCCAAGATTACATATCCGTGAGTGGCAAAAGTATGTGAACCTTTTGTTTTCAGTGTCTGGTGCGACCCCATTGTGCACTAATAACTGCAACTAAATGTTTGCGGTAACTGTTGATCCGTCCTGCACATCGGCCTGGAGAGATTTTATCCCGTTCCTCAGTACAGAACGGCTTCAACTCTGGGATGTTGGTGGGTTTCCTCACATGAACTGCTTGCTTCAGGTCCTTCCACAACATTTCTACTGGATTAAGATCAGGACTTTGACTTGGCCATTCCAAAACATTCACTTTATTCTTCTTTAATCGTTCTTTAGTAGAACGACTTGTTTGCTTACGGTTGTTGTCATTGCTCCACTTTATCTTGAGATTCAGTTCATGGACAGATATCCTGATATTTTCCTTTACAATTTGCTGGTATAATTCATAATTCATTGTTCCATCTATGATGGCACTTGTCCCGGCCCAGATGCAGCAAAACAGGCCCAAACCATGATACTACCACCAGCATGTTTCACACATGGGATAATGTTCTTATGCGGGAATGCAGTGTTTTCCTTTCTCCAAACATAACGCTTCTCATTTAAACTAAAAACTTCTATTTTGGTCTCATCTGTCCACAAAACATTTTTCCAATGGCCTTCTGGCTTGTCCACGTGAGCTTAAGTAAAATGTAGATTGGCAGCAATGTTCTTTTTGGAGAGCAGTGGCTCTCTCCTTGCAACCCCGCCATGCACACCATTGTTATTCAGTGTTCTCCTGATGGTGGGCTCATAAACATTAACATTAGCCAATGTGAGAGAGGGCTTTAGTTTAGTGGCATAGATGTTGCTCTGGCTCCTTTATGACCTTGCAGACTCTTGGAGTGATCTTGGTTGGGTGATCACTCCTGGGAAGGGTAACAACGGTCTTAAATTTCCTCCATTTGTACACAATCTGTTTGAATGTGGACTCTTCAGAGATAGTTTTGTAACCTTTTTCAGCCTGATGCGCATCATTTTTTTTTTTTTTTTTGAGGTCTTCAGAAATCTCCTTTCTACAAGCCATGATACACTTTCACAAACATGTGCTGTGAAGATCAGACTTTAATAGATCCCAGTTCTTTAAATAAAACAGGGCGCTCACTCACACCTGATTGTCATCCCATTGATTGAAATCACCTGACTCTAAATTCATCTTCAAATGAACTGCTAATCCTAGAGGTTCACACACTTTTGCCACTCACAGGTATGTAATATTGGATCATTTTCCTCAATAAATAAATAACCTAGTATAATATTTTGGTCTCATTTGTTTAATTGGGTTCTCTTTGTCTACTTTTATGACTTGTGTGAAAATCCGCTGATGTTCTAGGTCATATTTATGCAGAAAAATAGAAAATTCATAAACTTTCAAGCACCACTGTATATGTGGGTCTTCCCTAAACTGTTGCCACAAAGTTGGAAGTCTTTGTATGCTGTAGGACTATAATTTCCCTTCACTGGAACTAAGGAACATAAACTGATCCACCCCCCCCTCCACCCCGCTCCCTGATCAAATCTTGCATTGCCTGAATTTGCATACCTAAACCTGATTGGCTCCTATATTTTATGATGCAATAACACTCTGTCATGTGTTCAACAGCAAATCAGTGCGATTTTTTCAGATTTTTCAAGGTTTATAAAAATGCATTATTTCTCATATGTTATCATTTCTGTAGTAATCCCTTAGATAGGGACTTGTGTAGTGGACGCTCCACATGAACATAATAAAAAAACGTTTGTATTCGCATATGTTATGGTGAGGTTTTCTGTAAGGGGAGATTTATTTAGCAGTTTTCAATGCCAGCACTTTGTGACAATGGAAGGTCTTCAGGGCACATTGCTTTTTTCAGCTGTTAGTGTTGGCAAATTGCTGTGTTACAGTGGTGCTCGAAAGTTTGTGAACCCTTTAGAATTTTTTTTTTTTTACAGATCTGCCTAAATATGACCTAAAACATTATCCGATTGTCTCACAAGTGACCAGTGCCAAACATGTGTTGTGAAGATCAGACACTGGTAGTGCCCTGTTCTTTAAATAAAACAGTGCGCTCACTCACACCTGATTGTCATACCATTGATTGAAAACACTCCAAACTCTAAATTCACCTTCAAATGAACTGCTAATCCTGGAGGTTCACATACATTTGCCACTCACGGGTATGTAACATCGGATCATTTTCCTCAATAACTAAATGACCAGGTATAAAATTTTGGTCTCAATTGTTTAATTGGCTTCTCTTTATCTACGTTTAGGAAAATCTGATGGCGTTTCAGGTCATATGGATGCAGAAATCTAGAAAATCCTAAAGGGTTCACAAACTTTCAAGCACCACTGTAGGTGTGCTGGCCATATAGTGTGTATTTACCTCCTTGTCCATATCTAAAATAAGAAATGGCGTGACTTGAAAACACTCTGCGTTTGCACGTTATCGGATTTCAAGCACCACTCTATAAGAGAAATAAGACACTTCGGGACATGTTTTGAAAATCGTTAACGGTAGCTTTAATAACAGTAACTCCGCTTTGTGTCTACGGAGTTGCTTATGATTCTGCTATAACAGCACGTCCCATTTTAATTTTCTAGTTTAGCTTTATTCTTTACTTGTTGTACTATGTGATATCTTTAGCAAACATTACAAAAAAAAAAAAAAATCTCCAATACAGAGGTTTTCATCAGGACGGCCGTCTGGACATACCGTAGTTGTACGAAACGTATGAATTCAGCGAGAACATGGGGTTTATAAACCAGTGCTGATACGTGGTCCAGTCTTGTTGAGTCTGCTCACTGTTTTTCAGGGCACGATGAATCCCGTCTTCTTAAGCAGTGTGGCCTTCTTCCAGGATTCCTTCGTCAATCAGCAGACGCAGATCAAACTTTCTGTGTACGACGTGAAGGACCGCTCGCAGGGCACGGTGAGAAACTCACAAACACACACAAACGTGGACATCAGGTTTTTTTTTTTTTTAAGAAGTGGGGCTTCCAACCACTTGTTTCAATCTGAAGTTCGAATTAGCACATAGCACATAACAAATGGGGAGGGGGGAGGGGGGGGGGGTCTATAAATATATGTGAGATGGAAAAGTTGGACTACTGGTCGTGCAGTAAATAGTGCAAGCTGTGATGACTGCAGTGATCTACAGTGAGGTCTTATTTCAGCATTCTTTTTAGTGCAGCATTATTTGGTACGGTTTTGGCCTAATGCCATTATAATAGGCAGAGCTGCAGAGACTACAGCCAGGCCAACACTGTTAGTAAACACTCCCGGGATGAGAAGGAATTGGCTGGCTGTCAAATATTTTAGGTATTTGCTAACTATCAGACACCTGTCAATCATCTGTTCACCAAGAGATACTCCAACACCATATCACCTTTGAATTTCCTTCACCTTGTATCCTGTTTCAGCTCAGGCTCTGTCGCTCTTCTTTTCTGTGTGTGACCTCTCTAGGCCTCTCTCGCTCTCTCTGTCGCTCTCTCTCTCTCTGTCTGTCTCTATCTCTGTCTCTCTCTCTGTCTCTCGCTCTCTCTCTCTCTCTCTCTCTGTCTCTCTCTCTCTCTCTGTGTCTGTCTCTCTCTCTCTCTGTCTGTCTCTATCTCTCTCTCTGTCTGTCTCTATCTCTCTCTCTATCTCTATCTCTGTCTCTCTCTGTCTCTCTCTCTCTCTCTCTCTGTGTCTGTCTCTCTCTGTCTGTCTCTATCTCGCTCTCTCTGTCTTTATCTCTCTCTCTGTCTGTCTCTATCTCTCTCTCTGTCTCTCCCTGTCTCGATCTCTATCTCTCTCTCTCTCTGTCTCTCTCTCTGTCTCTATCTCTATCTCTCTCTCTGTCTGTCTCTCTGTCTCTATCTCTCTCTCTCGCTCTCTCTCTCTGTCTGTCTGTCTCTCTCTGTCTGTCTCTCTCTCTCTCTCTCTGTCTATCTCTCTCTGTCTGTATGTCTCTGTCTCTCTCTCTCTCTGTCTCTCTCTCTCTGTCTGTCTGTCTCTGTCTCTCTCTCTCTCTCTGTCTGTCTGTCTCTCTCTCTCCCTCTCGCTCTCTCTCTCTCTCTGTCTGTCTCTCTGTCTCTCTCTGTCTGTCTCTCTCTCTGTCTGTCTGTCTCTGTCTCTCTCTCTCTCTGTCTGTCTGTCTCTCTCTGTCTGTCTCTCTTTGTCTGTCTGTCTCTCTGTCTCTCTCTGTCTGTCTGTCTGTCTGTCTCTCTTTCTCTATCTCTGTCTGTCTGTCTGTCTCTGTCTCTCTCTGTCTGTCTTTCTGTCTCTCTCTCTCTCTGTCTGTCTGTCTCTCGCGCTCGCTCTCTCTCTCTCTCTCTCTCTCTCTGTCTCTCTCTCTCTCTCTCTCTGTCTGTCTGTCTGTTTTTTATTCTTTGATTAGCCACTGCATAAGATAACAGTGTTTGGCATTTACCGGAATCATAAGGTGCCTAAGGCTGTGGTATGATGAAATATGATGTGTCTTTTATGATATACGAGTCCCGAGGCACCAGCACCAGTCCAACCCCACCAGCTCTGACCTTGAATTAATATTTTAGGCTTTTAAGGGTGACTCACAGCAGTGCAAGAACAACACGTTTTAGAGTACTGTTTCTCCCTACTCATAGCGAAATGCTTGTCCCTCTGGAGGAACCCTTAAAGTTAAAAACTGACTGAGAAAGGGTTCCAAAGCGAAAAACGTTTTACAATTCAAATCAGCCCTTTTCTGAGCGTGTGTCAAAAATACAACATCATGAAAATGCATCAGACACGCTCTGTTTCCCTGTAGATGTACTTATTAGGCTCAGCGATGTTCACCGTGAAAGAACTACTGCAGGACAAGAACTACACACTTCGCATGCCACTCAGGTGCGACCCTTTTTAATACAGCTCTTCTTTTCATTTTAATGAATACTTCAGAAAGATCGTCAAAGTACTAATATAGGAAACAATACATATTCTATTTCTAACCAATACCCTGTTATTTTTATGAGCAACTGCGACGAAAACGATGAGTGAATGTTGTTATTTCATTATGCCTCAGTTCAGCGGAAAATGTGCGCGTGGGGGATATCAGAGTTACCGCCTGGCAACTGGAGGAGAAGCGGGAACAGCGGGCACCACTAACCCATCTACCAGACACCATTAATGGCAGGGTGAGACACACACACACACACACACACACATCTGCTAGCATGAACCCATTCTTGTGTGTATATTAATTAGACTATTATCAATGCTTTGCCTTTGATATGAGCGAAAACACTATGTTCAACCCCCATACGCTGTACATAAACGTCAAGGAGGAGTGTTTACTGTTTAGGTGAGAATGAAACTAGTAAGAGTGAGATGGTTATGTGTCTGGGGAAAACCCTACACGCTTTCCTGAACTGAAATATGTTTCTCTTTCGCATGGACTGTATCCCGGTCACGAGGAGGTATGCTTTTAGAGGAATATAATCACCAATAGTGAAGTAAACTGAAGTGAATTATTCCTCTTACACCACAGAGCAAGTTCGTTCCACTTATCGTGTACATTATACCAGCTATAAACAGTGGTTTCCTCACCAGCTTCTTTCTTCCGTCTCTCTCGACGTTAATAAGACAAAATACGCCGCTCGTCATGTTCGCGAGAAACCACAAAGCCCCTCCATCCTGTGTCAGAAAACTTGTCTGTTAAGAACTGACACTGGGGATATACTCCCAACGTATAAAAATTGCGTACCATCATACACATATCAGTGAATGAGCGGTTACTATAGAAACCCATAAAGTAAACAATAATCTAACATGTGCTTTGAATTACAGCCAGTACGACTGTCAGAAAATCGAGATGGACAATGGATCCACACCTTCAAGCCTGTCAGAATCGCGAATTTAACACCTCCTGTGGTGTAAGCAAAACTAGCGAGCGTTTGCGTATGCTTGATTTCTTTCTCCACAGACGGTCCTCGCTGTCGATGAGAGTCTGACGGAATCGATAGGAATCCGAGCCAAATATGCCTCTTTGAGTAAAGACACACTCCTGCGATCAGGTACGGGTTTTTTTTTTTTTTTTTTTTTTTTTTTTTTTTTTAAATGAATATAAATTGTTTACAATTAAATGTTCTTCCGCGCTTGACTGGGGGGAAAAGGAATAATAACAACTCCACTATAAGGATGTGTCAAAACATGCTGTTATCCTGATGATGAGTTTATATTATAATTCTTGAGAGAGCTGACAGCTAATTGGACGTGTCTGTTATGGAAGACGTACTGTAGAGGTGTATGGTAGTGAGATTTATTTTATACCATTAACTGTGAACGGTGTCGGGTATTTATCGCTGGTGTGGCTCAAGTCTATCTGAGACTTTCAGTTGTTTGTACAATCGAAAATTGAGAGATGATTTGGACACGGGTCAGCAGTCTGAATTATGCTGAATGTTTATTAATGGCATTGATGTTTGCAGGGTTATTTTCATCATATATATATATATATATATATATATATATATATATATATATATATTTTTTTTTTTTGCCAATAATCAGTTTAAATTGCAATTAGTTTAACTGAATCACGATGCTAATTTCTCCATCCTGTCAGTCTTAGAGAGGTTATTTTGGAAAATGTTGGCAAATATTTTAAAAATCCCCCCTTTATGCACTGCATAAATAACAGACAAAACAGAGAGGTTCATATGAAAGGCTATAAAATATTGACACCTATTTTTAGTTGGGCTTTAATTTCGCAAGCATGAAAAGGTTCCTTAACTTACAGTTGAGGTCATAAGTTTACATACCCCCCTTGCAGTCTCTGCAAAATGTTCATATATATATATTTTTTTAATTAAGAGGGATCATAAAAATGACATCATGTTGTTTATTTAGTGTTGCCCTGAATAAGCTATTTCACATAGCAGATGTTTACATAAAGTCCACAAGACACAATAATAACTGAATTTACCCAAATGAATCAGTTCAAAAGTTTACATACGCTCGATTCTTAATACTGTGTCGTTACCTGGATGATCGACGACTGTGTTTATGTTTTGTGAGAGTTGTTCATGAGTCCCTTGTTTGTCCTGAGCAATTAAACTTCCCACTGTTCTTCAGAAAAAATCCTCCAGGTCCTGCACATTCTTTGGTTTTCCAGTATCTTCTGTATATTTGAGTCCGTTGCAACAGTAGCTCTATGATCTTGAGATCCATCTTTTCACACTGAGGACTCGTACACGACTATTACATAAGGTGCAAACATTCACTGATGCTCAAGAAGGCAACACGATACAATAAGAGCTGGGGGGTGTAAACTTTTGAACAGGTTGGTCGGTGTAAATTGTTATTTTGTTTTAAAAAAAAATGTAAAAAATCAGGACTAGGAGCCATACCTGATTCCACCTGTTTAATCAGATGTGCTTGGCTTTCAGTAGACTCAGGTGTGGCTTCTGCCTGGTTGGAATGAAAACCTGCACCCACACCGACCTTTTCCGGATACGATTGGACGTCCCTGTTTTAACCAACAGAATCGAGAGTTTGAGAGTGTTTAAAAGCAGACCTCCTCGCCTCATATTCTCAGTTTCAGTCTTGAAGAATTCATTCAGGAATGAATACACAAACCCTCTCATTTACCTTCTCAGTGTTTGGGGGAACCATGTCTCGTATGTACCGCTTCCCCACCACTGACGGGAATCACTTACGCATTCTGGAGCAGATGGCAGAGAGTGTGCTGTCTCTCAACGTCCCACGACAGTTTGTCAAACTACTGCTGGAAGAAGACGCTGCCAGGTACACATGCATGCATGTTCTCATGCTGATGATCATTTATACGATGAAGTAATAATATTTATTGGATATTCATGGACACTTCACCCTAATTTGCTTTACCAGACTTAAAAAATAAAGGGGTGTCCCATGGGTCCAGGATCATAGGACTAATGTACAGTAGGGTCCAAGAGTCTAAGGCCACTAGGGAAAATGCTTCTATTTCGCATTCATTTCTAATTTAATGCAACAATTTTTAATGACAGATTATACTATTGGTACACACCCTTTTTTTTTTTGCTTTAATGACAGTCTGCACTCGAGCTGGCATGGACTCCACAAGTTTGTGCAAAACCTTATGATCCATTTTTATGGAATTAAATTTGTCCCAAAAGGACTGAACGTAACGTTTCAAGAAACAAACAAATATACAACGAGAGAAGGAAAACACAAACTGGAAACAGTGAACTCCGTGGCAAAAATGTAACACGGTCTTCAAATGAAACGCATTCTTTGTTAGCCGTTTTCTAAGCTTCATTTTCTCTAATCATGGTTTATGAACGTGCTGCCAGAGATTTCATTTACACTCCGCAAGTTTAAGTTCTCCATTCTGGTTCAAATCTCACCTGTGGGCGGGGCTTAACAGTGGTTTACTCTCAGGGACTACGTTTACATGGACCGCAGTAATGGAATTATTGAGCTTACTCTGAGTAAGATAATAATGTGATTAAGGTGTGTACATGAGTCGCTTTTAGAATACTCCTGTCATGTACCCGTTTTACATGTTATAGAACATAATTAGATTAACGGCACACGTCATTACGTCACCGCGCCACGCCATCCGACGTCCCTCCAGAATTTCACGTATAGACATACAGTTGGTCTTCGTTATGGTACCGTGTATATAGTTTTGGGTGTTTTTATTTTTAATTTTTACGAACGCTTCCAGTGCGGTTAATTATTTGTCGTGCTGTACGTGCAAATAGACGACTGCTTGAAGCCGTGGGTTGCGTCCCGAACCACGTACTTACCTACTGTATAGTAGCCGAGATGCATGTATTTCACCTACTACAGGCCTATAGTAGGTAAGTGTGCGGTTTGGGACGCAGCCGTGCTCTTTTGTTTACCGTAAAACGCTTGAGCACTGCCGTGTGTGATCGTGTCCTGTCGCAAAATGCGGTGAAAACTCTCACACGACGTTCATAATGTGATTAAGGTGTGTACATGTCTGTAATACACGTCCATAATGCGACTAAAACAGGAATGCTCCACGTCTTAATTCGATTCGTGTTTACTTCGAGTATGACTTTAATCATATTAAGGTCATTAAAAATTGCTGTTTACATGCTAGTTTCTTAATCAGACTATCGTCTTAATCGGGTTAATATCGGATTATTGTTGTCCATGTAAACGCACTGACTGACTCGTGAGATTTGAATCGACAGTTCGAGTGTGCAGCTGAGGAGGAAGATGATGACGCTGATGACGTTGACTGCAATGTTCCGTGCCCTTCCTCAGCGCTCGTGGTATGAGTCTACCCAAACCTTAAATATTAATTATGAACTAATATACTGACTGAGTAAGTAATCTCCACAACAAAAAATACAAACACTATAACTATACAGAGAACCGCATCCAGAACGCGCTCCATAATTCACTCACTAACCAATGAGAGTAAGTCGCTGCTAAGCCCCGCCCACACGTGAGGTTTGTGCCAGAACGGCGAACGTAAACTTGCCGAGCGTAAAGGAAAACTTTGAAAGCGTAAACAAAAACTCTTAGCAGCACGTTCATGAACCATGATTAGCGAAACGGAAGAATGCTGTTTATTTCAAGACCAGGTTACATTTGTGCCACTGTGTTCACTCTTTTCAGTTTCAGAGTGTTTATCTTCTCTCTCATTGTATACTTTTGTTCATTTCTTGAAAAGTTACCTGAAATACTTTTGCCCCAATTTGAATACCGTACATTTTAGATCAAATCCGAGTGAGCGCGTGCTTCAATAGAAGAGATTGGACATGTGGGAAATCTGACCTCTTGTACAGAGCACTTAACATGGTCAGTGTCACAAATTTGCCTACATTTAAATACGAACCTAGAAACAGTGCAGAATCTTGAATATTAAATATTCAAGATATTGAACATGTACTCTCTTAGTTTTAAATATTACACAATTCTCAAACCTTCTGTTTATTTGCAGTTTTATATGGGGTGGGAAAAATCCCAGATTGTCCATGTGGTCTCAGACTTCTGGACCCCACTGTATATATTTATGTTTTTACAGACCATGATATATCTGAGAAAGGAAGAACGAATCCAAATAATTCTACTCATTGGGATTTGTTTATCGAGAACAAAGTGGACATAATGAGCAAGTTCTGTAAATGGAATCTTTTGTTTTGTATTCTTCTCAAATGATGCTGGATTTAAAGGACACCCTGAAGAGGGACTTGTTTCTCTGACCACTCAGTTTAAGGAAATTATTTATAAATGTGAATGGATTGCCCATTTTTATTTTTTTTTTTTTTTGTAGGTGCCATTTTTTTTTTTAAACAGAATTACTTGAAGTTGCTCACACCGTGAACTAACCTAAGAAGTTAATGTAGCATGTAGAGACTGCTGATACTTTGTATAGAATGTGTAGATCTTATTTAGTTCTGTGTCGTTTTATGTGGTTAGTGTGTTGTTTTATGTAGCACCCTGGTCCTGGAGGAACGGTGTTGTGTTTCGCTGTGTACTGTACCAGCTGTATATGGTTGAAATGACAATAAAGCCACTTGAACTTGAATTGATTTGGCTTTTGAGAATAGGTGAGTGTAGCATATGATGATACCATTCACTAAGGCCTCATTCCTTGTAATGCTTTAGCAGCAAAATGCTTCTCACGGTGTAACTGTGACCACTGTCGGAGCGGTTTCCATTCATTTTTCAGACATCTGTATGTAACTTGCTCATTTTGGTTCACTTGCTGGTTATGTCATTCTTTGGTAATCCTATGTTCCATACCACTTATCCTACAGGGTCGCAGGGAACCTAAAGCCTATCCCAGGGAGCATAGGGCACAAGGCAGGGTACAATCCATCCATGTAAATGCCTACCATGCATGTCTTTGGACTGGGGGAGGAAACCGGAGTACCCGGAGGAAACATGCAAACTCCGCACACACAGGCCACAGCGGCGGGAATCGAACCCCCAAGCCTGGAGGTGTGAGGCGAACGTGCTAACCACTTAAAAACCTAAAGTGCTTTTAAAAGAAGATTGCAAGTAAATGTTTACAAGTGATGGCATACATGTACGTATGTTGACCGTGGGAAAAAAAAAAAAGGTTTGATTGACGGTGGTGCCAGTGGGGTTTATGCTGCGTTCATGGTGTCCTGTAAGTGGTAATTTTCAAGTTGTAATAATGTCATTTCCCAACCTCGGCATGTGGTATGAATGGACGCCTCTATGAAAGCGTGTCTTTTATTTGCTCTGTCCAAGCACGTACAGCTCATAAATAGCTACAGGACTGTAACCACTGATGCCGTTCGGTTAGAGTGACCTTCAAGTATTCGTGCAACATTTGAACTGAAATTGCAGCACAGCAACAGCATCGAACAATAGCAAGTAGCTTTAGCAACAAGCTAGACAGCTGATGTTAGTGATAACGCTAATGTTGATGATTACCTTCTCAGTCAGTACTTAGATTAGTATTAGTACTTGGACTAGTATGGTCAGGGTTATAGATTTAACCAAGTAGTAAAGCCAGTACTGCTTTAAACTAATTTAGAAGCAGAGAAATGTGGGTGGCCATGTTGGTTTGAAGTCACTCCTTAAACACGGAAGGAACTGGTGTTTGAGAAGACCAGCCAAAGTTGATGAGTTGAAATTTCAAGTTGAGGGGGTGTTTACCAGGGGGATTACAAGTCACCTCGAACGCCGTATTAGCCCTCATTTCTTCTCTAGCGTGATGAGAGTGATGCAGCAGTGCTTTAGTCCTTCGTCCATCTCTCTCTGTCTCCTGTCTCATCTGTATACTCTGCCCAAACAGAGCAGCTTCCAAAACTTCAACTTTCACGCTAACGTCCATGCTCAGCGTCAACTCTATCCCGCTTGTCATCTCATAGCTGTATCTGTGTACCTCTTACATGTAACTAAATATAACCAGTCGAGTCAAGTCTCTGACGTAACACATCACGACTTTGTCATATTGCATTCTGGGATTGCTGAATCCAATGTTTGGCGTGCATTCGAATTACCATTAATGTGAATCTCACTAGGGGCACGGTGGCTTAGTTTGCACTCATACCTGCACTTTCCAAGGTTGGGGATATGAATCCCCAACCGTCCGCCTTGTGTGCATGGAGATCCTCTGGAGGCTTCCTCTGGGTACTCTGGTTTCCTCCTCCAGTCCAAAGACATGTGTTGCATTTACAAATTATCCGCAAGTGTGTGAAGAGGTGTGTGATTGTGCCCTGCGATGGGTTGGTCCAGGGTGTCCCCCGCCTTGTGCCCAGAGTTTCCTGGGATACGCTTCAGGCTCCCGCGTGACCCTGTGTAGGATAAGCGGTATGGAAAATAGATGTATAGATGACATTCACTGAGTGATGAAAGAAGCTCTTGCTCTTTTGATTTAAGGGGCTAACAGAGCAACCTGACCTTTCACCTATTGAACACCGTTGTAGCTGCTCTAGCAGTGTGATATCAGTGTGGCATAAGAATCAGCAACAGAATCACTAAGCTCATCCCAAGTATTTCAATATACATATATTTAATGTGTTTTAAGGTAAAGGTTTCCTTTTAAAGTAAACATCTAACACATGATTGTATGCGCACACTCATATAGTGTGTATATGTGATATACCGCGTGTGTGTGTGTGTGTGTGTGTGTGTGTGTGTGTGTGTGTCCACAGAGTATGTGAGCTGGAAGAGTTGGGGGAATTATCTCCATGTTGGGAGAATCTCAGGCGGCAGATCGTAACACAGTACCAGAGCGTTATTCTCACCTATCAGGAGACGCTGAAACACCTGCAGGACTACAAGGGTGTGTGGAGTTGCTGTAAACAATGATGCAACATATTATTATGTACACAGTCAGCTCCAAAATTATTGGCACCTTTGACAAAATATGTGCATGGAATGATATTTTAAGTTTAAACTTGTGGAGAAACTTGCACTATCATTGAGAATGGAAGTTTGAATCTCTCTCACACACACACACACACACACACACACACATACAGCAACACTACCAAACTGTTGGTGTCCGTGAGCTCATGCACGCGCAAGCGGGCAGATAACACTTTCCTATGTGTGTCCTAAAGTTTACAAAGGTTCTACAAAATGCTGGTTTCAAATTATTGGCACCCCTACAATTGCCATCTGGTCAAGCCTTCCTTGGAGAGAATAACCGAACCCCTTCCTGTCATTTCTAACATGGTTGAAGATACTTGGTCCACTGCAAAACGTTTTCAAACTTCTGCCATTTTTTTTTTTTTTGGCTTGTACATGTGGTGTGGGATCTTTAGTTCCGTCCATACAAATCTAGAGACTGAGACGGCCATTCCCAAACCCGCTGCGAATATGTGCGGCAACCGGATATGACGTCACATGCCGATGTTAAAATATATCACCTGTTCCTGTATGCAGCAACACTACGATCCGGGCGACTTCTCTTTTGATTTTTGATTTCATATTCATTTAAAGCTGCGTCGTGTAAAAACGGGATCGAATCGCTGCTTCCTAAATCTTGGACGAGCCGATCTTCTATTGATCGCACGTCTTCGCGTGATACGGATACGCAGGTTGGAGTTCACCAAACTTGCATTCGCACGTGTAGGAATGGAAGTCAGAGGAAATTTCACATCCTGAGAGTCGAGTGTGACCGCCGCTTAAGTACTTTCCCTATCTTTTGAAGGGTGCCTTTAATCTGGAGTTGGCTACGGCGTCTCGGTCTCATTTGCTCTCTCTCTCTCTCTCTCGCTGTCTCTCTCTCTCTCTCTCTTTCAGGCCCCTCATTCAAAGCAAGCAACCTCAAAGCTGACAGGAAGTTGGAGTTCATGTCCACTAACCTCCACATGCAGAGGATGAGAGTGCAGGACGACTCTGGGTTTGGTGAGACTCCGTCTCGCTCGTCTCTGCTCTCCTCCTCACTTATCCTTCATCCAGAGCCCTTTTATTAAAGTCTGTCCACTCGGCTGACATCTTGGCAACACTCCCAGGCAGTTATTCCCAGTCGTATAAGACCAGGCTACTGTCTACTTGAATGCAGAAGAACCCAGAATAGACAAAATGATGTTTCAATACGCGGATTTCCACCGAAATTCTCTACAGCTTTCAGTCCTGTTTATTTGGGTTTTGTTCACTTCTAGAGTTGAACAGAAAGAAACAGACAGAAGACAATTCAAATACACGGTGTCCCAAAAGTCTCCGTACGTAGGGGTGGGGGGACATTTTTTTTTAGCGAAATGTCTTCCAAAATTTTTCGGATTTAGTTTATGTTATATCTTTTTTTTTCAGATAGCTTTTAAGAACGCCTTTGACGAAAGAAGAACGTATTGAAATCATTCTCACGGCTGGATCAGGAAGCTTTAACAGGAAACATGGCGAGCACATCACACATCACACACCACACTGCTGCCAAACTTATTAACAAATTCAAAAATGACTAGACGTGTCGTGGGCCAGCCGAGAAGCGGACGTCCACGAACGTCCACTGACGAAGGTACAGCTGATGTGGTGCTGGCAAACATAGTCCCCTATGGATGAAGACTTCTGGGACACCCTGTAGACACCCAAACTGCCAATATAACCATAGACAAAAAAAACTAAACTACATCAAGTTTGAATTTCATTTTTTATTATTATTTTTTCCCCCTCTCCCTTTTTCCCCCATCACTTAAGTGTCTGGTTTATTTGCACAATGAACTATGGGAAGTGCTAATTAGTGTATTTGACACTAACACACACACACACACACACACACTGTCATTTCTCTCTTTAGGCCTTAGTGCTAAAAGTGTCCACACTCAGGGGAAACAGTAGTAAATATCACCATATATTTCTGTTTGTTTTATACACACACACACAAACACAGTCATATCCTGTCAAGATGCCAAGTTTTGAATTATGGCCTCTATCTCTGTTTCTCACACACAGATGTGCACACACACACATACACACACACACTTTTCCTTTTTAGGACGCAGCCCCCTGAAAACACTGACCTACATAGCACTAGCTTTCTGTTTCACTCCACTGGCTGATATATAATGTAGAACATAATCATGGTGTGTGTGTGTGTGTGTGTGTGTGTGTGTGTTAGAGTTAGTCAAATGTGATCTATCTACATTATGTAAGATTCTTTAGCTTGTGTTTATTAAATGTGTTCTGATATGTGTTTGTGCTTGTGTATGATGTGTGTGTGTGTGTGTGTGTAGATCACACATACGATGTGGTGACAATCGGCGCTCCAGCAGCTCACTGTCAGGGCTTTAAGAACAGTGGCCTGCGGAAACTCATCCAGAAATTCGAGGAGGCCAAGAAACAGTAAGTGACAGTGATCGAAGTCTGGCCTGGAATAGAAGAGCCGTGTGTGTGTGTGTGTGTGTGTGCGCGCGCGTGTGTGTGTGTGTGTGTGTGCCCGTAAGTGCGTGTGGTGTGTGCGCACGTACGTGTGTGCGCGTGCGTGTGCATGAATAGGAAAGGGTGTGTATGTGTTAGCATGGTGTTAGGGTGTATGTCTGTGTGTGTGTAAGAGAATATACAGTCAGCTCGATAATTATTGGCACCCTTGGTAAAGACGGAAATGGAAAAAAATGTCTTTGCTGTCGATTGACTTTATCGCACATTGACCGAAGTCAATTTTATCCTGAAAACAAACCCTTAAATAATTTATTATTATTTTTTTTAAACAAAACCATGTCACAGTTATTGGCACCACAGCACTGGGCACTTTGTGTGGCCTCTAGGGGTTCAGTCCAACAGTGTATGAATTGGCTTGGATTTACATGTTGGAGCAGTGGCTTCCTATGGTCATTAAGGTATAGCAGCTGTGAACACTCATTCCCTCAGCACCATCTCTCTTTGTTTCCTCTGTAGAAGTTAATAAGTCAAAAACGACTCCGCATGTGTTGTTACTGAGAAACCTGACAGTGCAAAAGTCCTCTATCCATATATCCAGTGTTCCAGTTATGGAAAAGTTTTTGGGATGTCCCCGCCCCCGTCGAAATTTACCAACCAGGGTGTATATATATATATATATATATAGCGCAACATCAAAACCCTGGTTGGTAAATTTCGACGGGGGCGGGGACATCCCAAAAACTTTTCCATAACTGGAACACTGGATATATGGATAGAGGACTTTTTTATATATATATATATATATGTATATGTATATGTAGTACTGTGCAGAAGTCTTAGGCACATGCAAAGAAATGCTGTAGAGCAAAGATGCCTTCAAAAAGAATGAAACGAAATGTTTCTACATTAATAAAAAATATTATAAATAGCAGTAAACACTAATAAATTAAACTCAGTCTTTAGTGTGACGACATTTTGCTTTGAGGAAAAAAAAAAACCACATTTAAAAAAATTGTAGTCTCCGTTACAGTGTGTGCAGTTTTATAAGGAAATGAGCTGCAAGTTTTATTTTATTTTAATTTTATCTCGCAGAACCGTCCACGGTTCCTCTGGACTTTTACTGTCGCACTTGCTTCGTATTTTTGCAGCAAAATCCAGCAGCCTTCGTTGTGTCTTGAGCGTGTTTAGAGTTTTCAGATGATCAAAAACTCCAATCTGGATTACTTATGAAACTGGGACAAATAACGGACACTGTTGACGTTTCTAATATTTTAGTTTCAATGAAACACCAGGGTGTCCCCGCCCTCAGTTCAATATTTTTGGCCTTACAGGGGGTCCCTTAATGCCCCCTTCCATTCAATCACTGCTTATACAGTATCTACAGTGGAAAACTTAAAGTGCGCTAAACTGAATCTTATGGGATCAGTCCTGAATCAAATCAATATAGGTGCGGAGTATGAAACTAATAGAAGCGTATCAAATTTTTACGTCTTTAACTGTATCGTTTTTGAGTCCTATTGCGTACTACTGTATTAACGTGCGTGTCGTATCGTTTGGAAGAGGGAAATGCATAGCCCTAGTGATCTGCATTGATGAATACAGATCAAGCAACCGGAGTCGACTCTTCAATACACCGTCGAGAGATTCAGCTAACGAAACACAAAGACATTTTCATGCCCGTCATTTCCAAGGGTGTGTGTGTGTGTGTGTGTGTGTGGATCTGAGAGAAAAGCAGAAATACTATTCTACTCTGCTTGGTAAGAGGCTAGTCTGTGTAACACAGCAACCATAACTGCCCATTCAGCATTGTTGTGCATCGAGCTCAGCACATTTCAGCAGCTCACATGCTCACACACATACCAGCGCTCAAAAATCACAGCTTTGCTCTTTAGTGCAACTGATTTTAAGATTAATTCGAAAATAAGATTCTTTTATTCACAGCAGAACCCCTTAATATTTACAGCTGTAACTGCTCGCTTTAAGTGAACATCCTGAATGAGGATCACTTGCTGTTACGTTGTGTATTACTGCATGTTGGTTATTCCTATTGTCTTTACCTCTTCATCGTAACTCTTAATCAGTGTCATCTTTTTTTTTTTTCAATGCTCCTTTCATAAGCTCTTGTTTTCAAGAGTGAAATGACTCTTGTGATGCTGATCTCTTCCTTTGTCATTTATTTCTTGCTCTTTAATTGCCTTTTTGTTTTCCAATCAGCATTTATGAGGAGGAATGGTGAGTTTATTTTAAGTTGAAGTTTTTTTTTCGCCCCTCTATTTGTTTTTGTGATTTTTGTTTGTTTGTTTGTTTGTTTTGTTTTGTTTTGTTTTGTCCAAAACTCTTAATCTAGTCCCAAGGACTTTTTGTTTATTCAATCAGTTATGAAAAAAAAAAAAAGAATTTATCAATATTAATCAAGAAATGTTCTTACTGATTAAAAACTTAAAAAATTTATATACTTTAATCTATAAAATTTTTCCTGTGAGAAGGTATCAATTTTAAATAATGTTTTTTTTTTCCTTTTTTTTTTAAACAGTAAAAGCTTAGTATATATATTTTTTTTTTTTGCTTTTTTTTATTATTATTATTTTTTTTTTATAACTGATTAAGCAAAAACAGTTCTTTGTAGTGGGCTGGAATTGTTAGACCCTACTCTGTGTATAATTTTTCCCATGGATCCATCCCACAAGTGTGAGCGTGTTACAGTAGGTGTGTGTCTGTGTGAGAACAGTTTCCCATAAACACAAACGTACACGTCTCTGTTCTGTCTTTGTCCGTGACGTCTTATATATGAAGACACATAAAATACAAATATCGCCACGTGTATAACCTTTACAGAGCAGAACGTCTTCATAGAGCTAAACAATAACCCTTTTTTTTTTTTTTTTTTTTTTTAAACGGCTGCATCGCTGAACTCTCATCACCCCACTGCATTATGGGAAGGGACACAAGCTGATTACACTCAAAAATGCACTTCAATATGTCACTGGACAGTGATGGGTTCAATTCCTCTAGGATCGTTTTATTCGGTTGATTCATATTAAAAGATTTTTCATGAAGTGAGGCCAGAGTTAGTTTTAGATCTGTTATCGAAGATAAACTTTTTAAAAAACTTTCCTTTTTTTTTTTTTTTTTTGCTTTTCGCTACATTTTAACCTGTTTCTCGCAATGAAAATAGCCATGTCTGATTTCTACAATCTGACATTATCTGTATGTGCGTTAATGAAGGAATAGTTTGGCCAAAAATTACATTTACATCAGCTGAGACGTGTTTGGTGTCTTTTTAGTTTTGCTTTGGGGTTACAAGGATTATAGTGCTAACAAGCAGGTGAAGCTTTTAGTTCCCTTCTACCAGTTTATCGATAAGACTACAGAAGGAAACTTTAAACCAGAGGCAGCTCATACAGGTGGGCAGGTGCGACAGAGCCCCACCGTATGAATCAGCCACTCGGCAAATGTTAATCTTCATAAAGTTCTCAGTTACAAATCCATGCATTTTAAATTCCGTTGAAATACTAATGACCTTTTTTTTTCATTATGTTAAACAGATGTTGCTATTTGACAGCTGCTGTTTCACTCATTTGGTCACCTTAGATGTTATTATTGGAAATGCGACAAGCGCTAATAAAAGCCAAATGGGCCGGGAGCAAAGAACAGACAGTTAGTGACGGAGTTCATGTTTTTGTTTTTGTTTTTTTGCCCCACCCTCCCTGATTGGTAGTTTAACTGTGATAGGGGAGCGTTAGCTAGTGGATGGAATTGGCATAGAACAAACTGGGGGGAAATATATGGGGGGCGAGGGGAGTTCAAAAAAAGGTGTCTCCATTTTCCAATGCTCATGATCTTTGGTCTAGTTACACATTTTTTTTTGTTTGTTTTTTGGGATGTAGTTGGGCTGGAAATTTTGCAGAAGCATAGCAAAAACACTCGCCGTCTTGAACAAAGGAAAGTTTAAAACCACTCGGTACAAGCTGCTAGACTGAATGCTGGATGTTGTAGACTCTCAACTTAGGGTTATTCTAAAAAAAATACACCAGATAGGAGCTGTGGGCTAAATTAGGTGTGATAACCTCTCGACTTAATTTTGTTTGAGCTTATGTTGTTATTAATGTCGTCCTGCCTCACCACTATCTATGGTCACGAGCTTTGTGGCTTTGGACATCAAACAAGTTTTGGCTGATTACAATTGGGGTGACAAGGACGTATATCATTTTTTACGTTTAAAGTAGTGTATGCATTTTAAACATGTGCCCTATATTCTTATATCATTATGATTTCTTAACAATTAATCTTGGTTTAGGACCGGGAATCTCAAAAGGTTTTGCAGCCAGAAACCCCTTTAACTATAATAGTAGTAATAATAATAATAATAATAATAATAATAATAATAATAAATTCCATGCACCTTCTCAGCACAGATGAATTTTAGATGGCTAGACGGTAAGGGCTAGACGGATATGGCTAGAGGGTGAGAGCTAGACAGTTAAGACTAGTGCATTAAGGCAAGGAGGATCGAGCTAGTGGGTTAGCGCTAGAGCGTTATAGGGTAAGAGCTAGAGAGTTGGCTAGTTCAAATCCTAGGACATCCTGGGATACACTGTTAAGCCCTTGAGCAAGACTCTTAACCCTCAACAGCTCTGTGTTTAGACTGGGTTATTCCAGCCTTGTTTGGATGTTAGTGCCTGCAAAACGACTAAATGTACGTTAGAACGTAAACTGCATTTTTACTTTACTTGGAATCCTGGCATTCAAAATTCAGCTTTGCCATATGTCATGATTTCCACGTTTACTTGTTTGCAATCAGTCACACACACTTGAGATTTTATAAATACAATGACACTGATGAATCTGAAGCATTCTTGGTAATAATATTATGAAATGCCGTCTAGCAGATTTTTGCCACTTGTCTGGTCATACAAATCTGTATTGACTCTAATGCGTGTAACCTCCTGTGTCCACGCAGCAGTTCTTTGAGCAGCTCCCAGTCCATCATGTACATCCCTCAGGACATCGTCCACGCCAAAGAGATCATCTCACACATCAACACTCTGAAGACTCAGGTCAGTTACTACGCCGAGCGCCTCTCCCGCGCCGCCAAGGACCGCTCCGCCAACGGCCTGGAGAGAACACTCACAATACTGGCAGACAAGGTGAGCAAGTAGACACACTTCAGTTATAATCGTGATCGTTTATCATGTTTATCATGGCATGTTGTTTCGTGGTTATTATTTTCTCAAGGCATCTGAAATAATATATTTGCATATAGGCAATCTGTAGCTGTCATAGGCAGTAAGAGCGAACAGCCAGTGGGGGCGCTCTTATGCTTTTTCTTTTGTTATCGTAATATCAGTAACAAATAGGAATGAAGAATAGGTGCGTGTGTTTGATTCTCATGCTTTTTAGGTTTTATAGCTCTAAATTTCTCCTCGCAGACACGGCAGCTTGTGACTGTGTGTGACTGTAAACTACTGGCGTCAGCTGTGCAGGCCCTAAACGCCGCCAGGCCAGAGTACATCGCCTCCAAGAGCTCGCCGTCAGCCGACTCGGAGCACGTGGTGCTACGCAATGACCAGGATACACTGCTAGCCAAGTGGAGCAACAACCGTTCATCCCTGCATGCCGACTGGCACGAAGAGGAATGGGTAAGAGCACTTACTGATGCCAAACTGGAAGAATTTAGGGACAGAATTTAGTCCATTACTTGAAATCTATGCCTGAAGTATGTTACATATTGTATGGTTCAAATTCCGAACTGACAACTTTAGTTCCTACCTACGACTGGGTCCCATTTACTGTTTGATGTTCAATAAAAATGGAAGAAAAACCTTCAACTGTGGTTTCATTGTATCTCGTCATATACGGCCGATCATTAATCGTGTATAGAGACATTACAAAGTAAATAAAGCTTGAAAGGAAGAGATCATTGATGCCTCTGGTGAGTTTACTGTAGCTTGTACAGTAATATGAAACACAACATAAATCAAACAACCAATTTTCACACTGATAAGTGCATTATTTAATTTGTGTTTTACTAGTTAGCTTTAGAAGCTATATACAATCCCCTCCAAAAGTATTGGAATAGCAAGGCTAATTCTTTAGGGTTGTTTTTTTCTGTCCTCTGAAGGTATTTGGGTTTGAGATCAAACGATGAATATGACGATCGATCAGTATTTCAGAATTCCATCCTTGATATTTACATTTAAATGTGTTAAACAACTGTGTGGCAGATCACCCAGTTTTTTAGGTGAGCAAAAGTATTGGAACAGATTGTCATTTCGTTGCATATCCCGTGCTTGCGATAACTGCATCAAGCCGGCGACCCGCTGACATCACCAAATTGTTGCATTTTTCTTTAGTGGTGCTTTTCCAGGCTTGTACCACAGCTTCTTTCAGTTGTTGTTTGTTTTCGGTGGTTTTCTCTTTAAGAGGTGAAATACATGATTCAGATCTGGTGATTGATTTGGCCAGTCTAAAACCTTCCAGTGTTCCCCTGATGAAGTCCTTTGTTGAGTTGGCAGTGTGTTTTGTGTCATTGTCTTGCTGCATGATGAAGTTCCTTCCAATTTAATTGTATGCATTTCTCTATAAATTGACAGACAGAATGTGTCCGCCTTCTGAATTCATTCTTCTGCTACCATTATGAGTTAAATCATCAATAAAAATTATTGAGCCTGTTCTAGAAGCAGCCCTGCAAGCCCAAGCCATGACACTACCTCCACCATGCTTGACTGATGAGCTTGTATGTTTTGCATCATGAACAGATCCTTTCTTTCTTCACACTTTGGTAGAGGTTAATCTTGGTTCCAGAACCTTTGTGGCTCATCTCTGTATTTCTTTCAAATTCCAATCTAGCCTTTTTTTAGCGGTCGAATCTGGCTGATTCTTACTACAGATGAGTGGTTTGCATCTTGGGTTATGGCCTCTGCATTTCTGCTCTTGTGGTTTCCTTCGAACGGCGGATTGTGATGCCTTCACCCCTGCCATGTGGATGTCGTTGGTGATTTCACTGACTGTTGTTTTGGGTGTTTCTTCACAGCTCTGTCTCCGTAATTAACTGCTGTTGTTTTCAATGTCTGGTTGTTAGTACACCAGGGGTTTCTTTCCTTTTCCTGGACATTCCGAGTTGTTGTATTGGCTATGCTCAATGCTTGTGCAGTGGCTCTGATTTTCCCCTCTTTTCTCAGCTTCAAAATGGCTTGCTTTTCTCCTATAGACAGCTCACTGACTCTTTGTGTTGGTTTAACCTTTTTAACCACAAATGCAGTATTCACAGGTAAAACTCAGGGCTCAAACCAGAGAGTAGACATTCACAGCTATTAACTGTTGAAACAGTCAGTCTAGCAGGGCACACCCGGGCAACAAGAAACCTGTCCGTTCCGTTATTTTTTATCACTTGAAAAATGGGTGGGTTTGGACAAAAGTTGTTTAACACATCTAGATGTAAATATCAGGAAATGAAAGCTGAACGTCTCATCTACTGTCCGATATTCATCTTTTGATCTCAAACCCAAATATCTTCAGTGTATAGCAAAAACAAAAGAATTGGCCTTGCTGTTCCAATACTTTCAGAGGGGGAATGTAGCTGCTGCTTCTCATCAGAACTAAAAAAGGAAGAAAAAAAAATGTTGGGCACACAGGGCATTCCCACAATCAACAGCAGTACCAGTGGCATCGTGCCCACGAGAGACAAACTGCACGCAGCGTGAGAAACCAAACTTAGAGCCAAAGTATTAGAGCCAATGTCAGAGTTAAAATGTCTGTGGCTAATATATGTCATTGTAATATACAGGAATATATACAGTATACATTTGTTATTTTGTATAAGTGTTTTCACATTATTATTTTTTTTTATATATATTTAAATGATATAATAATCAGTTTCCATTTCTTTTCGTAGACTAATACCTGGCTGAAATATAGCGTGTTTGAGCTTGTGGATGTACATGTGATTATGTGTGTATTACTGAAGTTGAGCGATGAGCGCTGCAGCAGTAATTAAGATCAGTTTACCACGACATGACAAGGATATAAACCAAATATCCTCTGTACTGTCCTCTGGCTCTCAGGAGAAGGTGTGGGTGAACGTGGATAAGAGTCTGGAGTGCATCATCCAGCGGGTGGATAAGCTGTTGCAGAGAGAACGATTGCGCAGCAGCGGTGAGGACATGTTCCAGGCCGACCAACAGAGCGCTGTTCCTAAGAAAGGTAACGAGAGGTGTCAGGCGTTCTGGATCAACCCAATCTGCACGAATGAGTGTCCATCAGAGGCTTCACCGGAGCAGTTTTCTTCATCTTCATCACCGCCTTCACCTTCGTCCTCATCATCCCTGCCTGCTCTGAATCCTGCATGTCCCCTTAAAACAGAAATTCAAGCCTGTAGGTGGCCTACTTACACATAATCTTTCACTGGGATCCTTTATAAGGCCTCTCTATGGCTTCTTCACAAAGGTCATGAGCATAATAATAAACTGACGGTCATTTCTATTACTTACGTATAAGATCGCATACAGTACGTGCGCTCAAATATATATCTTGATTTGCTTTGCTCACGGTTAAAATGAAAGCACTTAAAAATTACACCGCTCTATTCTCCTTTGTAAACATGATCGAATTCACGCTGCTCACATTCTGGTTTTCTTCTAGTCACACTCCATTGTTTAGGTAAACGACTATTTTCCAAGCATTAAATGACCACTACTTCCATAGATTCTATGTGGTAGAGGTGTTTAGCTAGCTACAGAGAAAGATAGGAGTTCTTTATCGATTCCAAGCAGCAAAGCCAAATTTATTGCCGTAAAGTAAAAGTCAGAGGTGAAGCTGTGAGCTGTTTACGTCTTTCAGACGCATGAAAGTCTTCAGGACGTTGCAGAGAGGCTAGCAAAGGAACGGTTGTTTATAGCTGTAACTCACTCACGGATGTTCCACATCATTACACGTAACTATAAACAGAAAAAAAAAAGTATGATCTGCTGCTCATTAAATGAGGAATAACACAAAACAGACCTTGTGGTTATATGAAAATAATCCACACCGAGGCAGTTATCTTCGTATAAACGCGCAGTCTGGTGTGTATTTGTCAACGATAACAATGTTTATTTCATGAATGAACTGCACGTCGAGCGTTTTAACATCTTATAATTAGATTCAGCAGTGTGGGACATCGGGGTGGTTCGTCCCCTCACCAGCATCTCCTTTTTTTTCTTTTTTTTTTCTTTTTTTTTTTTACTTCCGCTCTCTTTCTCAAAAATGCAGTTTTCGGTTGTAACTTTACAGAGAAAGTCCTGAAAACTTTGCAAAGCGCCGTGACTGTTGGAAAGCGCTGACACTCGAGACTCCTTTTGGTAACGTTAAATAAACGTCTCCTCACAAAAAAACATCAAGAATTATATAGTGAGGTCCAGTAGACCAGTAGAGAAAATGCTTCTATTTTGCGTTCTTTTCTAATCGAATGCACCAGGTTTCATTACAGATTATTTCATTGATATCAACTTGACTGGAAAAATAGAATCTCTGAAATATTTACATGAATTTCAGCGTTTCTTAGTGTTTGCTACGTCCGCTTCTTTGCTTTAATGACCGTGCGCACTCGGGCTGGCATGGACTCCACAAGTCTGTGCCAAAGCTTATGATCCATTTCAGATCAAATCTCAGATCAAGGTGTCATCTGAACACTCGATAGAAGAGATTAGGCATGAGGAAGTAATTCCGAATTCTGAATATAAACTATTCAAGATATTGAACATTTTATTCTCCTTGCTTTAAATATTTAAAAATTCCATAACCTTCTGTTTATTTCCAATTTTAAATGGAAACGAAAATCATCCCAGATTTTCAACGCGGTCTCCCATTTTTAACATTAGTCCTAGATTATGTGGCGCAGCCACTTTGCAAGTCCGTGTTAATGAGCTATTACTCTAGAAACGTGTATATATAATTACGCAGTTATACGAAAATGATGCTCACCTTCTGACGAATTAGATCCGAGAATTCAACCAGGCTGTGATATGATTAATAAATAATTGTTAGTGTTCATTTGCTGTGGTCTAATCCAGGATGCGCCATTATTGGGGAAAAGAATCAACTTCAGGGTGGTAATAATACCATAGCGTCAGTGCCTAGGGCTTCATCACAACAACCCCATCATTGATTATTTTCCTGTAACAGCATGTTGTGATTATTCCTTACTTACATGTACATAACTTATTAATGTCCACAAATGTTATAACTGTCTGGTGTGAACAATAAGGCGTTAGAGGGGTAGGCGGTTCTCTTCAGTTTCGTCACTAATGAGAATGTAGTAGCCAGCTTGGCCAGTTGAACGACTTTTGAGGGTGTTCGCTGAATGTGTGCATGCTAAAAGGAGTAAGTGGGGAAAATAGTAGAGAAATAGTGCATTCGTGGAAGTGTTTGATCATGTGCGAGTGCATGTTTACATGAGCGCAAAGAAATCCGAATGAACCCTGCTCATGATCTTGACTTTTGGCAGTAAAATTATACCACACGTGTGACCTTAGTTATGCTGCCGCTTAGCTCTTCTCTCTGACACACAGTTGCACTCGGGTATCGTGTCACTTCCCTTCTTCTCACCTGCTCATCAGGGTGCATGCTGCCATAGCAACAGGCTTATTGCCATTAGTTGTTATTTTTGCATGAACTTTTTATCTTTACCTCTATACTCTATCTTTACTCTATCTTTACCTCATCGCTTTCTCCATTTTTATAATCATCCATTTTTCTACTGGCTCTGTTGCAGCTAATCGGTCCATGACCTTGTCTGTGTCCGTGTGTTGTATGTGCCAAATACGAAAATGTTAAATGTAAACGTGTTAAACGTTTGTGCGACTGGAGTCATGTTTTGTTTCTGTCTTTCATCTAAGCTTGTACTGTATGATCATGTGACAGGAGTTCGCTCAATGATTGGCTTGCTGTCTGGCCCACACTCTGGGGGTGTTTTTGTGTCGCTGTACGTCTGTTTAATCTGTGCCAGCTAGAGGGCTGGCATGACTCAGACACCGAGCATACTGGGGAAAACAAATAATTCTAACAACAATGAACTGATAATAGTCAGTTAGTAATAGTAAACAGAAACTGACACCCATACATCCGTAGCATATGAAGTAGGAGGGAAAGTTGAAATGACTGGAAAAGGAAGGTCAGATTTAAAAGTCTCCGAAGATTAAGATGGATAGCTGGCAACCCATTGTCGCAAGGCCTGAGTATATGTGCTTGGATGAAGCAGGATGTGGTGAAAGAGTAGAGAATCATAGTGTTGTGAGGACATCCATCGTATTTATATCAGCTTGCACAAGAAAATCCAATTCATAGATTTATAGTTATTAGATTATGAGGCAGAGTGCCATGGTAATGCAATGCCACCTCACAGCTCTAGGATCCCAGGTTCGATCCTGAGCTCAGGTTGTTGTCTATGTGGAGATGTTCTCTCTCTCTTCATGTTCTCCCTGTGAACATGTGGGTTTCTGCTGGGTTATCTGCTTTTCTACCAAAAAACATGCCAGTAGGTTGATTGCCTCTAGGTGTGAACGTGTGTGCACGGTGCCCTGTGATGCATCTGCCGATCCATCCATTGTGTATTTCCGCCTTGTACCCAGTGTTCGCAGAATAGGCTCTGGATCCAACACAACCCTTACAGGATAAATATAATTTCCGACAACGGACTATTTAGCGCAGCTTTATTATTAAATCCAAGTTGAGGGTTGTTTTTGCATATATCGTCTCGATAGCCGTATTGAGCCACAGTGGTTGTGTGTGTGTTTGTCTGTGTGAGCTTGGCAAGGTATGTGCTGGTTGTGCGTCCTAACTGTGCATGTTGCTCCTCTAGATTGCAGTAGCAGCAGAGAGGAGAGTTACCCAGGTAAGAGCCCCACCAACCCCACATCGACCCCCTTATCGCTGGTGTGCTTATGCTAAATGTTTACGAAAGAGTCGTTTTTCCATTATTTCCCTGTGCTTTGTGTTGTCTGGTTTTTTTTATGTTGTCCTGTAGCAGTAGAAATTAAGCCAATATGTTACATATTGACTACTAATTACTACACAGCAAAATCGCCAGTGTTGATTTAACACCCTCAGTGTTGAATGTACACCCTACAGTGTTTATATAAGTCCATTGGACTCAAATGAACACTCTAGGTGTTAATTCAATACTAGGGATTTTACTGTGTACTTCATAGTGAATAATACTGGTCTGTAGTTGACTTGTCTGTGTGTATGGACGTGTGCCAGGTGAGTGGAGTGAGGCACTGTATCCCCTGCTAACAACGCTAACAGAGTGCGTGGCTATGATGAGCGACAAGGCAAAAAAGTCAATGGTGTTCCTGCTAATGCAAGACAGAGCACCGACCATCGCCATGGACCTCAGTGTGCAGTACCGCCGAGACGTGGTCTTCTGCCAGACAGTGAGTATACACAAACATCGGCACACAAACTCCAGGAATGTAGTAAATACAGTCTAATCCAGTGGTCACCAACCCTGTTCCTGGAGATCTACCTTCCTGAAGACTTTAGCTCCAACCATAATCGTGCCCACCTGGCCATCCATCCATCATTGCCTTAAGAAGTACTTGATCAGCTAAAACAGGTGTGTTAGACTTTGGTTGGAAATGAAACCTACAGGAAGGTTTCATCTCTCAAGCAAGAGGGTTGGTGACCGCTGGTGTAATCAATTGTTTAACATTTTCTAAAACCAAAGAAACTGCCAAAATGGCCCAGAAACATCTCTATGCTATTATCCTCACTAACAATGCTGGGAATTAAGAACATACAGTGGTGCTTGAAAATTTGCGTACAATATTCTATATATATCCGCATAAAAATGACTTAAAGCTTCATCAGATTTTCACACAAGTCCTAAAAGTAGACCAAGAGAACACAATTAAACAAATGAGACAAAAATATTATACTAGGTTATTTATTTATTGAGGAAAATGATCCGATATTACATACCTGTGAGTGGAAAAGTGTATAGGATTAGCAGTTAATTTGAAGGTGAAATTAGAGTCAGGTGTTTTCAATCAATGGGATGACAATCAGGTGTGAGTGAGCGCCCTGTTTTATTTAAAGAACAGGGATCTATTAAAGTCTGATCTTCACAGCACATGTTTGTGGAAGTGTATCATGGCTTGTAGAAAGGAGATTTCTGAGAACCTCAGAAAAAGAGTTATTGATGCTTATCAGGCTGGAAAAGGTTATAAAAACCGTCTCTAAGGAGTTTGGACTCCACCAAGCACAGTCAGACAGATTGTGTACAAATGGAGGAAATTCAAGTCCATTGTTACGCTCCAACAAAGATCACTCCAAGAGTAAGATGTGTAAGAGTCTGCGGGGCCACAAAGGAACCCAGAGTAACATCTAAGCAACTAAAGGCCTCGCTCACATTGGCTAATGTTAATGTTCATGAGTCCACCGTCAGGAGAACACTGAACGACAATGGTGTGCATGGCAAGATTCAAGGAGAAAGCCACTGCTCTCCATAAAGAACATTGCTGCCCGTCTGCAGTTTGCTTACAATCACATGGACAAGCCAGAAGTCTATTAGAAAAATGTTTCGTGGACAGATGAGACCAAAATAGAAGTTTTTAGTTTAAATGAGAAGCATTATGTTTGGAGAAAGGAAAACACTGCATTCCCGCATAAGAACATTATCCCATGTGTGAAACATGCTGGTGGTAGTATCGTGGTTTGGGCCTGTTTTGCTGCATCTGGGCCGGGACAATTCCATCATCGATGGAACGATGAATTATGAATTATACCAGCAAATTCTAAAGGAATCCATGAACTGAATCTCAAGAGAAAGTGGATCATGCAGCAAGACAACGACCCTAAACACACAAGTTATTCTACCAAAGAATGATTAAAGAACGATAAAGTTCATGTTTTGGAATCGGTCAGTGTCCTGACCTTAATTCAATAGAAATGTTGTGGAAAGACCTGAAGCAAGCAGGTCATGTGAGGAAACCCACCAACATCCCAGAGTTGAAGCCGTTCTGTACTGAGGAACGGGCTAAAATCTCTCCAGGCCGACGTGCAGGACTGATCAACAGTTACCAGAAACGTTTAGTTGGAGTTATTGCTGCACAAGGGGGTCGCACCAGATACTGAAACCTCACAGATATATAATATTGGATAATATTCCTCAAGAAATAAACGACCAAGTATAATAATTTTGTCTCGTTTATTTAATCTACATTTAGTGTGAAAATCTGATGATGTTTTAGGTTATATGTATGCAGAAATAGAGAGAGGTGAGAATTCAGCATCACACTTTCTGTTTATATTGTCATATCCTCAGGCTAGGCCACTATTAAATATATTGCTGTCAACATATCCACCAACGTGATGTGTTAATCACAAACATTAGCTATGGCTAGATAAAATAAATTCGCATGCCGCTTCTGTGGCTAACATTTTAATGGCAGAAAGATTCTTTATAGTTCGCTTATATGAGTTGCCTTGAAAATCCTGGAGTAATAATTCACAGTCAGTACCGTGTGAGGGATGTGGGGGTCAGATTTGAAGGGAAATCTGTATGCCTAGGTCATATGCTAGCTCAAATATACATCTTCAAACATCAGGCACAAAGAAAGTCTGATTAAAAAGTGACTGGCAGGAGATCAGGAGACGGAGAGGGTGAGAGAGCGCCAGAGTGTAAACAAAGCAAAATGGACTGAGAGAGTGAAAGAGTCCCAGACAATACTATATAACATTGCTAACCCTCCCGGGTTAGTCGGAAGGCTCTGATAATTAACCTCAAAAGTCTTCCTGTACGCTCACCACTGCAGATCAAGTGATTTCCATTCAACCAGACCGTATATTTTAGCTGTCTGGCTAATGCTGTAGATTATGTATTACTTATGATACCACAGAAGTGCCATTAGACTGAGGCAGGACATGATGCTGGCGAAAAAACATGCTATTGTTGAGAGGTTTTGCTCTTTTATTTGATACTGAGTAACTGTGACAGCCACATTAATGAGCACAATAAAGGTAAGTTATTCTCATAACACTGAACTATCAAAAATCGCAAATAATGGGGCTTCATCCCAAACTGCATACTATCATATTAAACAGTACGTCATGACACCTGGTCTCATAACTATTTAGATATACTACGTAGTGTGCCTTGTTTGGTTTGGGACACATCCTTGACCTCTTGCAGCCGTGAGATTTATGCGTGCACTGGAGGAAAAGTGCGGCACAACGTACGCTTTTGCAATGCTGGGGTGTTCTATTTGCAGCGAGTATCTTTCTTAGTGAAGATATTAGTTTGTACTAAGTTTAAAATTTGCCTTAAATTTAAAAAAAAAATAAGAATAATCATGGCAGACAGAGCTCAACGTGAGAGTTACATTTACAAATGGAAAATTTTTACCGCATTTGTCGTCGTAGATTACCAGAAGTTGTTTCCATGGTTAAATTTAGCACATTTTGTTTGATGATGCAACATACAAGCAGCATGTATAACTAGCTAGCTCGGTATGTTAATGCTTGCTGATACAAGGGCAAGCCTGTGTTTAAAGGTACGGACCTGATGAGTGTTTGCACACTAGAATTACTGGCTAAAAATGTGATCCAAAGGTTCTTTGTGGTTAAAGTAGTGTGAAGGTTGTGAAGTAGATGACGTAACATGCATTTCTTTGTTTCCTCTTTTCCGTCTCTAGCTTACTGCGCTTATTTGTGGCTTTATTATTAAACTGAGGAATTGTCTCCGTGACGACGGTTTCCTGAGGCAGCTATACACCATTGGACTGCTTGCTCAGTTTGAAAGTCTACTGAGTACATACGGTAAACACACAGAACACCTTGACTGTTGTTATATGTGTTCTGTAGACACTCGTACTGTATATACGTACATATGCATGTCCAGATGACCTATATCTGACCTAATTCTAAAGCACCGCAGCTGAGGGGGTTCATTTTAAACTAAGCATGTTGAGTTTAATGGTTGAATATGTGGCTGGAAGGTTGTGAGTTTACAATCCAGGGTTGCCAGGTAACCACTGTTGGGCCGTTAAGCAAATCCCCTATGGATCGTTCCATCTCAAGTGGTCCAAAACATTGCAACGTTGGTTTTTAATTTTTTTGTTTTCCGGTGATTACCTACATGTTTTGGCATTGTCAAACCACCATTTAAAAAAATTACCTCGCCCATCTTTGTGTCATGGCACACGACAAACCTCAAGGCACATGGACGTATATAAACATTTTGCACATTCTTGTTTCTTAGACTTAGATCCTGAGTGAAATGTACTGCTCAAGATTGCTCAAAGTTCCGCTTTTAGTGTCAATTTATAATGGGAAGGATTCGAGTCTCAGTCTTAAATTTTTTAGGGGATACCTAGGTAAATACAGCGTGCATGCAGAACATTTAAGGTTTGAGACTTATATCTTTTTTTATAGGGGCAAGAAAGTGCAATTAAATAATTTAGATTTTTTTATTTCCCACATAAAATAAAAACTGGTGATTTTGTAGTGCCAATACATTGAAGTAATCACTCAATTTTTTTTTTTTTAGGAAAATTAAAAATAGTCGAGCAACCTGCGTTGAACCGCTTGAAATGGAACGACCCTTATATATTGTCTGCTGAGCTCTGTGCTAGTAAGATGTATATGTGTGTGCATTGTAGGAGAGGAACTAGCCATGCTTGAAGACATGAGTGTGGGGATCATGGACTTGAGGAACGTAACGTTTAAGGTGACCCAGGCTGTGTCGATGTCCTCTCCGGACATGCTGCCTGTAATCACGGGGAACCGCGACGGCTTTAACGTGCGCATTCCACTGCCAGGGACCATGTTCGACGCACTGCCACGGGAAATTCAGAACGGTATGCTGCTGCGCGTACAGCCCGTTCACTTCAATGTCGGCATCAACGAGCAGCAGACGCTAGCCGAGAAGTGAGTTCTATAAAACTATTGCGTTTGTAATGGAGTAATAACAATACCTATAATAACGTTTTATATTTATATAATAATAATGATTATTATTTTGGTTTGTGTCAACACTGTTATTTACAAATAATTAAACACACCTTTCCGATGTCTGTGTACAACTCGTGCAAGGATTCAAAAGCGCATAAATTTGATGTGTGTCCAGGTTTGGGGACACGTCCTTGCAGGAGATCATTAATTCTGAGAGTCTGGGGCGTCTGAATTCCTACTATGAACAGTTCAAGGAGGTGTTACCAGATGACTGTGAGTCACCACATGTTTCTTTGTGCCCCCCCATTACAAGAACAATAAGACCCTGTTACAGAACCTTGTGGAACACCATGTTATTCTCTAAAAAAAAAAAACTAAAAAAAACATTTGATTAACACGAACAAATGGTTACAGAATTTCAAGATGTAATCCAGGCACTACCTCGTCTGATTTAGCCGACTCTGTTTTCAAGCCTGTCTATTAAAACGTTATGGACAATGGTGTCAAATGTTACATTTAATTCCAACAGTAATGGCATTGATCTGTCTCTCTCTTCTCTCTTTCTTCCTTCTAGGCCTCCCTCGTTCCCGTAGTCAGACGTGTCTTCCCGAGCTCTTGCGTTTCCTCGGTCAGAATGTTCATGCCAGGAAAAACAAGAACGTTGACATCCTTTGGCAGGCTGCAGAGGTAGAGAACATTTCTACTTACTGTTGTTTGGAAATGCTGCAATACTACATTTGTCACATTTCTAAATAACTACCTCTTTGCAGTCCCGGAACGGTTTGGCTGTCTGACCCTGTGTCTAAACCCAGCTTCGTTATGAGTTACGATATGCTAAGAAAGCTTTAAGGTCTATTGTACACTTATATGATGTAAGATTAATTAAACATGAATAGAACGTTTTTAGAAAGCATAACGTTATCTTTTATCTTCGTGAAAGATATCTTTTTTTTTTTTTTTTGGGATAAATATTGGTCGACTGATTTGCCATACTGTCTTATGATATATTATACACTATATAGCCAAAAGTATGTGGACACTTGACCATAACACCCAGAAGTGCTTGTTGAATGTCCCATTCCAGATTTAGTCCCCCTTTGCTGTTGTAATGACCTCCACCCTTCTGGGAAGGCTTTCTACTACATTTTGGCACAGAGCTGTCTGGTTTTGCCCATTCAGCCACAAGAGCATTAGTGAGGTCAGTCACTGATTTAGGACGAGGAGGCCTCTGGCACAATCTGTGTTCCAGGTCGGCCCAGAGGTGTTCAGTGAGGTTGAAGTCAGGGCTCTGTGCAGGACATTCACGTTCTTCCATTCCAACTTTGGCACACCAAGTCTTCATGGAGCTTGTACTGTGCACAGGGGCATTTTCATGCTGGAACATGTTTGGGCCTCTTAGTTCCAGGGAAGGGAAATTGTAATGCTACAGAATACAAAGACATCCTATACGATTCCAACTTTATGGCAACAGTTTGGGGAGGAACCACATATGGATGTGATGGTCAGGTGTCCAAAAATGTTTGACATATGTATGTATATAGTTCAGGCTGAACTAGTATCCAATGACAGTACATCTGTTTTATCAGAATTGTGGAAAGTATGTTTGTTCTATAACCCCAATCCCAAAAATGTTGTGTAAAATGTAAATAAAAACGGAATGCAAGAATTTTCAAATCTCATAATCCCCTTTTTATTCACAATAGAACATAGAAAACATATGAAATGTTTAAACTGAGTAAATGTACCATTTTAAGAAAAAAAAAAAAAGATGTAATTTTGAATTTGATGGCCGCAACACGTCTCAAAAAACTTGGGACGGGAGCAACAAAAGGCTAGACAAGTAAGTGTTACTAAAAAGAAACCACCGGAGGTTAATTGTGAGGTTAAACAACAGGTCAGTAACATGATATAAAGAGAGTATCTTAGAGAGGCGGAGTCTTTCAGAAGTAAAGATGGGCAGAGGTTCACAAATCTGCGAAAAACTGCGTCTACAATTTGTAGAATAATTTTAGAATAATGTTCCTCAACGTAAAATTAAGACTATGAATATCTCATCATCTACAGTACATAATATCATCAAAAGATTCAGAGAATCTGGAGAAATCTCTGTGGGGACAAGGGTGAAAAGCAATACTGCATGCACGTGATCTTCGCGCTCTCAGGCGGTACTGCATTAAAAACAGACATGATTCTGTAATGGAAATCTGCATGGGCTCAGAAACACCTCCAGAACTCATTGTCTGTGAACACAGTGCGTCGTGCTATCCATAAATGCTGGTTAAAGCTCTATCATGCAAAGAAGAAGCCATGTGCGAACATGATCCAGAAACGCCGTGTGGAAAACTGTTCTGTGGTCAGATGAATCGCTATTTGAAATTCTTTTTGAAACCATGGACGCAGCGTCTTCTAAACTAAAGAGGACTAAAGAGGAGAGGGACCATCCGGCATTTTATCAGCGCTCAGTTCAAAAGCCTGCGTCTCTGATGGTATGGGGGTGCATTAGTACCTATGAAATGGACAGCTTGCACATCTGGAAAGGCACCATCAATTCTGAAAGGTATATACAGGTTTTAGAGCAACATCTGCTTCCATCCAGATTCCATCCCATCTTTACTTCTGAGAGACTCTGCCTCTCTAAGATACTCTTTTTATACCCAATCATCTTACTGACCTGTTGCCAATTCACCTAATTAGTTGCAAAATGATCCTCCAGCTGTTTAATTTTAGTAACACTAACTTTTACAGCCTTTTGTTGCCTCTGTGCCTACTTTTTTGAGACGTGGTGCGGCCATCAGATTCAAAATGACCTTATTTGTTCCTTAAAATGGTACATTTCCTCAATTTAAACATTTAATATGTTTTCTATGTTCTAGTGTGAATAACAAATGGGTTTATGAGATTTGCAAATCATTCTGTTTTCATTTATATTTTATACAGCGTCCCAACATTTTTGGAATTAGGGTTGTAGATATTACTTCTCCTCCATTTTGGTAGTTACATTGCTGAGTGTGACTGAATTTGTAATTAAATGTGTGTGTCTGTATATCATTAGAGTGAAAGCAAACGCTGTGTTTGTATGATTTGATGAACAAAATCAGTAAAGCTCTACCACGCACACACCAGGCATAAACGTATGTGTCTAAACCGAGCCTGTACTGACTTTGCAATAGGGATGTCACGATACCAAAATTCTACTAGTCGGTACCGATACCACCAAAAGTACACGATACTCGATACCAAAGTCGATACCAAATTAAAAACCCCCCTGGGGAGTTTAGTTATCAAACACTGTCTGACAATGACTAATAAAACAGTGGAGGCTACAAGTGCTAAGGTTCACTCCTAAACACGTGCACACACACACACACGCACGCACGCACGCACACACACCCCCCTTATACTCTGAATGCAAGCATTAGTTTAAATTCACTGATATGGTGGCAGGCCAGAAAGATTTATTAAAAGCATGAACGTTTGAATAATTATTAGTGACATGAGGCTACGTTTATCTGACAGGACACGGGCTGAATGGCGATGCATGGTGGCCCATTAGGAGGTAGTTTATAACACTGCAATGCGTTAGCGTCGTTAACAAATAACTGGCTATCGCAAACATTACATGGAGCATAACGTTAGCTGGTTTCACGGCTACAATGCCAGCTGCCTCATACAAACTTAATATAGGATCGTCTTTCAGGTGCTTCGCCAAATTCCAGGTGTTTCCTCGCTTTGTTTGAGATGAACGATAGCATCGGTTGCGCACCGGCTTCTCAGCATCAATTATATGTTTGTTGTTGTCCGCCTCGAATGCAAAGTATTTCCAAATTTGACTCTTACCATCGTTCCTCTCAACGAGTCGGGGCGGAGCTAAACTTGTCGGCATCTTCTGTAGTTTTTCCCCGTGTGCTTGTAGGCGTTCTTCTTCTTCTTTACCACTTGTGGACCGACTAAAACACTTACACGTATTTGCTGCCCCCTTCAGTTCCGGAAGAATTGCGACCCCGGTACCTTCATTACTAACGGTACCTACGCTACTGCAGAAAAACAAGTACCGTGACGTTTTAAGAATGTTGGTACTGACTTGGTACCGAAGTATGGGTTCTCGTGACATCCCTACTTTGTTATATTACACTGTATTATATCTGGTGTAATTCATTCTTTCCTTTCCGGGTTCAGATCTGCAGGCGGCTAAACGGTGTGCGTTTTACAAGCTGTAAGAGTGCGAAGGACCGCACAGCCATGTCGGTCACACTAGAGCAGTGTCTTATCCTGCAGCACGAGCATGGCATGGCACCACAGGTCTTCACTCAGGCCCTCGACTGTATGCGGAGGTAAGAATTTGTCTCAGTACTGGTACAGTGCCAGCCACGTGAGTCTTACAAGATACAGGAGGATCAAAAGGTCTGAGTCCACTACCATCAGCAGTTTAATTAGTTAGTAATATGTGTACCATTGGTGCAGTTTAAACTAAGTCAGGATCAGAGACATGCATGTTATGTAACTCTCCTGGCACAACACGTCACCTTGCAGTGAAACATATGGAGAGAAAATAAAGATGTTAGCCTGTCTCGAGCAATATTTTTACTTGAGATGCCGAGACAGAACACCACGTCTCATACCCGAGCCCACCAACAACACAGCGACTTGTCGAGTTCGCAAACACGATGTGCTACCTTATGTGTACAACTTTATCAGGAGAGGATATGTCTACACAGTTATTCTCTCAATGGAAAGTCATACTTCTTCACTTCCCTTAGACTATATGAAAGCATTTAACTAGGTAATTACTGTCAAAACTATATATATATAAATATATATATATATCCCGATCAGCCATAACATTAAAACTCGTTAGAGTGGCACCTGTCAAGAGTTGGGATCTATTAAGCAGCAAGTGAACAGTTTCTGTTCTGGAAGTTGATATGTTGGAAGCAGGAAAAATGGGTAAGTGTAAGGATCTGAGCTACTTTGACAGGGGCCAAATTGTGATAGCTAGACTACTTGGGTCAGAGCATCTCCAAAATGGCAGGTCTTGTGGAGTGTTCCCAGTATGCAGGGGTTAGTACCTACCAAAAGTAGTTCAAGGAAGGACAACTGGTGAATCAGAGACAGGATCAGGGGCGCCCAAGGGTCATTGATGCGTGTGGAGAGCGAAAGCTAGCCCATCTGGTCTAATCCCGCAGAAGAGCTACAGTAGCACAAATTGCTGGAATTTGAGATATATTAAATATCTCTTTTATATAAGGATTTTTTTAATTTGCTTAAAAAAGAATGAAGTAGGTTCAGACTTTTAGACCCTGCTGTATGTCTCTCTTATTCTTTATCTGCTTCTTTCTTTCTCTAAAATTAGCAGTCTTGAACACCTCATCATCTTTTTTCCTGAAGCACCGTGTGTCTCTGCGTCTGAATTTTGCTCCTGCTGCTGCTGCTGCTGCTGTTGTTGTTTTTGTTGTTGTTGTTCTTGTTGCCTTTTTTGGTCCAGTGACATTATCTTCACCAGCCATGTCACCCTGCCTCTCCATTCCTATTGATCCACCCTTCTGCTCTTTGCTTGCTGAACAGATAAAAAAGCAGAAGCTGAGCCAATAAATAAAAGAAATCACATCAGTGGTAATGAACAGAAGTTTACAAAGGTCAACTAACATTTTATTTAGCATGTATAGGTGGAATGGCTTCATCTCAAATCACCTACCCTACCCTTTATCCCCTTCTTGGATCCTCTCTGAAGTGATTTCTTAATCGTCGTGTGTTTCAGAGAAAGGAGACAAGATACGGGATTGCTTTGTTATATAAGTCATGTAGGCTGCCTATCTCACCTGGTGATCAGCATTGGCTTTGCACAAAGAGCACAGCTGTGTGTGAGTGTGTTTTGCTCTAGCGCATGGGAAAACACACTCTCCACACACTCCCTCTACTCCTCCATAGCCCTAAATGCCTGGGCAGTTCTGTAGCTGCACTCTTTTTTTGGTTACTGGGTCATATTACATGATCGTGCCAATGCAGTGGATGAAAAGAGGGATGTTGTGTGTTTTGGCTGCGTTAGCGACCTGGAACTGTTGCATGCTCTAGCTTGCACGACTCGAAGCTGTTTAAATAACATGCAGGAAATGTTGTCTCCTAATTGGGCCTTTCATTGTGCATTCTCGGAAATAAAGGTACCAAACTGTACTTTTCCTTGTTGCTGGGGTCGTACCATCAAGGGGACATCTTGGTGCATGTGGTCCACCTTTAATTAGCTATAAAGCTTTATCGATACATCAGTGGTCCTTAAAGTGCCCCTGAAATCAAAATCTGAGCTTTTTTTTTTTTTTTTTTATTTACTTGTACTGTATATACAATACTATAGATATAGATATACGATACTATATCTGAAAAAGATCTTTTCATACTAAATTTATAGTTTGACACCTTTTGATCATTCATATCTAGGCAAAATTTCATGATCATCCAAGTAAGTGCGCTCTAGAACTATATATATATGTCCCGCCCCCAGAGGTAGGTCTTACCCTACAGTTCATTTGGAAAATGGTGGAATTTGTACGGGATCACGGTTGTGTGACATGGACTTCTGAAAGGAGTATTTTACCGACTTCGCGCTCTTAAATGTTCGCTTCAGTGTGGCTTCCTTAGACTTATTTAGAGTGCAGATCTGTCTTTATACGTCGCCGGGGCTTCTCCAACCAACAGTAAGACTAAGTAAAAGCCTCTTATACCACAGCACGATTGAATTCTCTGATCTGATTGGAGAACAGCGGAACAATAGGTTAATATTAACGCGCTCGTTTTAATATGTTCTCGTTTCTATAGTAGCAAGGACATGTACGACGGACGCTCCACATAATCTTAGATGAATAATAAATGGATATAAAAATGTGTTGTTTAACCAACTTATAATCATTGGTGTGGTAACGTTTTTTGGGTTTTTTTTTTTTTTTTTTTTTTTTACGAGACATTTATTTAACATTTATAGAAGGAGTCCCAGTTGGCAGCGCTTTGTAACATTCTAAATTTCCCAGCTCGATCACAAGTCTTGATGTTTATGTTTTTGTGTTCGAGAGAGAGGGCTGGTGATGGAATGACTGTTTATCGCAGCTGTAACTTTTATGAGAGCTGACTTGTCTCTCAGACGTTCCACGACATTAAATCTAACTATAAATCATTAAAATGATGTTTCGTATATTAATAATTAATCGATTGTAATAGTTGGCAACTCGCTGTGGTATAACCATGCTGTTAGACAAAAGCACTCCACTCGAGCGTTATGTTGCATCACACCACCCCCTGGCTGTATTATTTTTGTATAACAGCACGGTCTGTGGTGTGTTATTTCTTCCTTATTAAGCTCTTTGCATTTTCCATATGTAGCCAGCTCACTAAGCTGCTGTCAGGTTGGTTTAGATGGTTTAGATTTTATGTGGTGTATCTTGAGCTCTATTGGCTGTCAGCCAAGCAGTTCAGCATGATGTCACTCTGATTCTGACAACATATGGAATCAAAGCACAGCTGTCATTTCCTGGGGACTTTAAGGTCAAATGATATACCCTAAATAATCTTTAAAGGGTTTAAAGATACATACAGGTATTAAAGCTGTAATCATTAATGATACCAACTCGGCGACAAGGAAAAGTACAGTCTGGTACCTTTATTTCTGAGAGTGCACACAGTGATGAAGCAGAACATTGTTCCTAATTTACTCTTCTTTCCTTTCTCTCTCTTCATCCTGTTTCTCTGCATCGTCTGTTTTGTTTTGTTATATGCCTTTGTTTCTGTTCTCATTTAATGGTTTTTTTTTTCTCCTCTTGTACAAACCTTTGTTTTATCCCTACGTACCTTACAATGTCCCCCCCCCCCACCCCCCCGATTATTTATGATTTTGAATCCATATCTGATTTTGTCATCCATCTCCATCAATGTTGGTCCCGCTGCGGTTATTTAAAAAAAAAAAAAAAAAACACGGCCCCTCCCCTTTACCCCCCACCCCCTGGCTGCAGCGTTGGTACCCGTGAGGGCGTGACTCAGAAGAACCTGAGTGGCTTGTTGCCCGTGCGGGAGTTGAGGCTAGAGCCCAGTCTGCTGTACTCTCTGCCTCTGCTCGCTCTCAGCCCCAACCTGCTCATCGTCTGGCTCTTCCTCAGCGTCGCCTACCTGCTGGCCAAACTCCGCTGCAGCTGAGCCACAACACTCTCCCAGCTCCTCTTCTTTTCTTCTGGTTCTTTCTTTAGTGCTTTCTTCTTGCTTTCTACTTTCTGTCTTCTGATTTTTTCCTTTCTGCTTCCTTTCCTCTTCTGGTTTTTTTTTTTTTTACCAGTTTTTTTTTTTATTATTTCTCTCCTTTAATATCTTTCTTTACTTGTTTTTGCTTGCTTGATTTCCTTGTTCCTTCTTTTTTATACTCTCACATTTTTTTCTTTCCATTTTTCTGACACTTTCTTTCTCTCCATACTTCTTTTTTCATTTGACTTCTTTTCTTATTTACTTTGTTGTTTTAATTTGTTTTTTTGCTTCTACTGTCAGTCATTCTTTCTTCTCATATTCTTTCTTTCTTGCTTTTTTCCAGTGCCAGTTTTTATTGATTTGTTTGTTTGTTCTTTTGTTTATTTGCTTGCTAATTTGCCTTATTTTCTTATTTACTTCTTGTATTCACTTTTTGCATTTTGCTTCCACTTTCAGTTTTTCTTGATTTTTTTTCCCCCCTTATTTCCTCTGGTTCTTTCTTTCTTTCTTTCTTTTCTTTTTTCCTTCCTTTGTGTGTTAATTTTTTGGTTGGTTGTTTATTTTACCTCCTATTCCTTACCTTCTTTACATCCTCTTTTTCAATTAAATTTTTTTTTTCAGTTTCTTTGTTCTTTTTTTTTTTGTATTTGATTACTGCTTTCTTTTTTTGCTTGCCTTCCTCCTTTCCTTTTTGCCTTTTGTCTTTTCTCTGATTGGCTGATTGTGTTGAGAAGGCTGGTGACCCCGTGTTCAGTGGCTGCACATCCTCTGTGTTTAAAGGTCTATGTGTCCCAAGCAATGCATTTCTGCCTTACTTCCTTACTTCACTAAATAACTGGGGTGTGAATCCCAAAATTTGTAACATATCTATGTATGTATGTGTGTGTGTGTGTGTGTGTGTGTGTGTGTATATATATATATATATATATATATATATATATATATATATATATATATATATATATATATAATAATGAGTTTATTAAGTATGAGATAATCGCACAAAGTGTAAGAATTTGTGTTCGTTCTTTTTCCTGCACCTGCTACAGATATGCTGGTTATAAAGACCATATACCATATGACCATAGAGAACCGGTTTCTTAACCAAGATCATATTTCCTCAGTGGTTTGTGGTTGAATTTTTACGTCTTCCATGTGTTTGTATTGAAATGCAAAGCTAACGGCTTGGCCAGAGCTTAATCTGCTATATACAAAGCCAGTGCACCTTTACGATCACGTTTTAGCGGCAGGTGAATTCGATTGTACATTAGGTCAGGGGAACTTTTAATTATGCAGTAAATATAGCTCCGTATTTTTAAATATGATTATTTTTATTAGCTACTAATTTGTGCAATATGCCCAGGTTTTTATTAGAGGTCAATTTCAATATGTTTCCTTGGTTGATTTAATATGTCTATATATTTCTCAGATGATGTGAACCTAAACGTGTTTATTTATACCGAGGCAAATTATGCAGGAATCATAAGCAGAATGTAACTACTAGTGCCAAATATTGAACTAATTATGTTGCTTTCTTTGTGCCATAATAATATTATTATTCAGGTCCCAAAGCTTCAGAGCTCTTCCTGGGTTTCCCAAGCTTATTATCTTATAAAACACTATTTTTGCTAGAATTATATTTATTTAATTTGGCAGCCACATTTAGCATGGGAGCATTAAGGGCCAATTCAAAGGAGCTTCCTGGCTGTACTGCAGTTTGAATTCGCAACCTTTACTACCACAGAAGGTTATGTATGAGCTTCCTCGGCCCTGTATATCATTTATATTTTGAGAAAAGTATTTGTTGAGAGTTGCCAAATAAATATAACCCTCTTCTTCGTGTTCCGAGATCTGGTTTAGCCCTGTATTTTTGCATGCTACACAAATAGGGATGCATCAATACTTTTTTCTTTTCTTCCCCCCCAGACACAATACAATTTTCTTAGTACTTGTCGATACTGGTACTGAAATGACTAACCTACTTAGCATTATGCAATCAGGGGCATCATGGCACATTTTATTTAGCTCTGTTTATTTTGGTTGCTGCAGGGTGGTACATGCTGAGATTTCTATGGAGGTTAAATAGAGAGGGCGAGGGTGGTCGACGTAAGCATGAATATCACTATCCACAATCGTGGTCATTAAAATGAGTGCAAAGTGCTGTGAATTACACCGTGTGTGTGTGTGTGTGTGTCTCAGTGCTCGCTGAACTGAAGTGCTCTCTGTCACCTGTGACAGTTGATCTGCACCCTCGCTCCACTGCTTAAACAGTCATGAATTGAAGTCTGGAGAATAGATGTCTCAAGTTAGACCTGCAATACAAAACAAAGCTATCAACTGATAAAAAAAAAATAATAATCCAGTTTATCATGGACTATTCTCACTTTAGTCTTCATTGTTGTATGAGAGAAAGCCAAGGCATAAAGTCTGTAGTTTGGACTATGGATTAAGCCTCATTTTAAACCCCCCACCCCAAAAAAAACATAAAACAATCTCAAGCACACCCCAATGATTACCACCAACAACTTTTAAGTATCGGAGAAAGCTTTCCGTCATACACCCGACCTATGCAGATGGATCAAAATCTGGCGATCATGTGTCCGCTGCTTTTGTGGTCAACCATCAGAAAAGTCATAGTTCAGTTTTTACTGCAGAAGCCAATTCAGTTATTTTGGCACTGGATCATATTAAAACTTCTCAGCATTGAATTTCCTAATAATAACAGGCTGGGATCGACGCAGTACAAATAAACTTCACGGAATCAACCTCGGTGTTGGTAGAAAATGCCGTTTCTACTTGGATCACCATTGGGACCATATAACCTACACCCATTTCCAAATACGCCTCTCCAGACTCACTCACTAGTCTCTGTAAGGGTGAAGATCCTCCTTTATGCCCCTTGTACCAAAGTCCAGTATCTCTGAGGCATATTTTAATGGACTGTGCTGCTTTCAACTCCTCTAGGACCCTTTTTTTAATTTGGTTGATTCATGTGAAAAGATTTCTAATGAAGTAAGGCCAGATTTAGTTTTAGAATTTTTATTGAGTATGAACTTAAAAAAAAAAACAAACAACTTTTTGTAAATTCTTCATATTTTGCTACATTTTAATACGTTTCCTGGTTAATAGCCAGGACACATGTTCCTGGAAAATAGCCATGGTAGCTGGCTGGCATGGCATGGCATTAAATCCCCAAAAAAAAACCAAGCAAACAATCCTGAATACATTAGTGTGCGCACAATGCATGGCACTCATTTTAAATGACCACACTCACTGATACTCATCTGCACACACAGACGTACTGTTTAAATGCCATAAGATGTTCCGTCATGTTTCTCGTATTACAAGATCTCTTGATATTTTTGAAAAGCAATGTTTCCAGTCTGCTTTGCTTCGATTGCCATCAGTAATCATGAAATATGTGCTATTCAGTAGCGCGATAACGTACCCTGGGCGTTTCACGTGTCAGATGTTGCGTCTTGAGTATCGGGTAAATGAGCACGGTATTGGACCCATACCTGATTACCAGTATTGATACGTTATGTAATCCTGGTCAGGATTTCTCCATAACACAAAACCAGGCTACTCTTTCATCTGACCCAAGTAATGAAATTGACTGCTCTGAAATATCCTCATTTGGGAATCATATCAATTTGTCATATGGAAAGCTCATGTCTTAAAAATAGGTTGGCATATTTCTCATAGTGGCTATTTATACACTTGGAGAAGGGTCAGGTAGAGACAGACTGAGTCAGTAGGCCTGATAAATCCTCAGAAGAGTTTGATATATGAAATTCTTATATATATATATATATATATATATATATATATATATATATATATATATAGTATCACTTGGACTTCTGGACACTTACGATTATTTTAGGATTAGGATGAGGGCATCAGTGTATATGATTTGGGGTTTTAAGTCATTAAATAAGTTTTGATTCGAGACTTTTTTGGAACTTTGATACTTTGTGGTTTTCTTTCTATGATGCATGAAGTTGCAGTGCCATATCCGTTAGCTGAATTTAGATTGCCTTGGTTATCTGCTTTAGACAGTAATTTCTTTGAGTGTATTGTTCTTTTTATTACCATTTCTTGGAACGAATAATGAATTTGTATGGTGCTCAGGGAACGATTACCCTACATTCACACTAGGACGCGACAAAGCGATCGACAACCAATCGTTTTCTGTGTAAATGCAACAAAGCAACAGCGTGACATTTGAACTATTTTTTTTTCTTTTTTTAAAAATCTACGGTAATTAGGTGTGACATAGCAAAAGCGACAAATCCAAACGGTTCCTTGGACCAATCTATGGCATGTGACGTTTTTTTCAGTTCCCCACTCAGAACTTTAGCTCCTAAAAGCTAAGAAGGAAGTAGCAGGGATTGATGGTTGTACGTAACTCGTACAGGTAGCTTGCTTTGCTACCAATGAAGCCAGTACAAATCCTAGAATTTAACATGTAAAACAAGCTTATTTTGACCCCGATTAGTGCATTGTTTAATTCGTGTCTAACTTTAGAAGCTATATACTGTATATCTTATCAGAACTAAATGGTGTACAGTACACACCCATAATCAACAACAGTAGCAGTTGATACACAACCACAGGAGACTTGTCGCTTTCTAGTGAGAATGTCAGTGTTAGGCTTTATGGATTTAGTGTGGTAATAGACTCTTGGGTACTGCTTGCATTTAGCTTGAGCTTCCTTGTTTAGAGAATGTTTACATTCATATTTAGAACTACTATATTTAAGAAATTTGCTAAGGAATAAGATATGCTAAACTACCTCTAGATTTCCTGAAGTGTAAGACATGACAATTCAGAACTTCAAGGACATTGGTGAGCTATGGCACTATGGTGTGAGATGTGTTTCGATAGAATCTGATGACGGAGCATCAACGTCGATGCTCTGCGCTTCCGTATTATCTGTTAAGCACTTTTGAGTATATTAGAATCGTATTATAATCAGCAGGACCATTCGTTGGCATGTTTTGTGATGGTCTTAGTGACGTATCTTCTGTATGAACCCACGTTATGAAGCTGGTCTTAATTCTTTCATAGGTGGCTACACTTATGATATGTTTCAATGCTGTCAGTTCACCTTTTGATTGCTTTTTTTTGGTCGTTGTTTCGAACTTTCTACTTTTCCAAATGCAGTCGAAAAGCAAAAGGTATAAACCTAGACAAAAATTTTTAGTATTGTGCTTAAATGCATATGTACCCAAAGTGAAGCTCTGCTGTTTCTCAACCCAACTCTTAGCTTTTAGCTATTGATCCACATAGACAAGCATTGGCTCAGCGGCATGTCCTGCTTGCTTTTTTCAGTCCCATTCTCAGCTCTCTTCCAGCCCCCCATTTTTCACTACCTAGCCATGTTCTAAAGCCAATGCGGTCATATGTCTGTGCTTCTTTATTGTCTTGAGTTTTCTTTGCTCATCTTCTCTAAACATGGCCCCTTGTTGTTTTTTTTCTGTTTGTTCTTTTGTTCTTCTCGTTGTTGTTGTTGTTGTTGTTGTTGTTATTTACTTCCACTTCCTTTCATAACCCCCATTCCCACCCTTCCCCAGTGAGGGTTGCCGTCGTGAGAACACGGTGAAGAACGTGGCATGTCGCAAGTATGCTTTCAACTCTCTCCAGCTGAAGGCTTTCCCTAAGCATTACCGCCCTCCTGAGGGGACATTCGGAAAAGTGGAGACGTGAGCACCAGGACCAGGCTTGTGCAAAACAAAGAGATTAATCTGAAGTGGATGAGTACATCAGAGAAAAAAAAAATAATCAGTGTGTAGCTGATATGTAAAATATGCTGTAGTCAATCTAGACCTCACACTGATCTTGGTATGTGAACCTCTTAAGACACACTCAGCGCGTCACACATTTCTGATCCTACCTTTAAATGAATGCACATGAGCCATTCTTAGTTCGAAATGAATAATTATTAACCATTCCACTATTATTCCCGGATTATTAGAGCATTGCCGAAAGCACATTATTCCGATGTAGTGTCTTTCCATAGGTTAATATTAATAATATTAACTACAGTAGGGTCCAAACTTTAGAGCTTAATAGACACAGATGCAAAATTGTGCAGAGGTGATCTATATGTGCTTGGCGGTCTGGGAAACCCTTCACGTGGTGACATTTTCAACTAAATGAAGTTTCGACAACCACAGTTTAGAAAACGTACCTGAACTGAAATATAGTGAAATGAGAAAAAAAAAATTACTTTTAAGGTAAGTCGCTCTAGACTGTTCTTCTGAGGTGAAAGTCACTCATGGCATTTGGTAAACATTTGGCCTCATCATGTTTTCACTCGACATTAGTGCTGAAATAATCTGCGATTTTTTTTTCGGAGAGTTTTGTTCTCTTTGGCAAATTTTCCTAATAATTTTATTTTTTTTTTTTTAATTCATACTGAAACATTTTAACTTTGTTTACGGCCATCGCTATAGTGACAGTGGCTAATTTCTAATCTGTACAGGATTTCTCAGAGGGTTTTTTTTTTTTTTTTTTTTTTTTGCGGCCAAAATGCTTGATTTTTCAAAAAAATGTTTGGGCTTTATTTTGCGCTAAACTACTTGAATTGGCGGAATTGCAATTGCGTAAAATTGTTTCGCACGGTCTTTCAAAGTGATGTTTGTTGGTAAACGAGACCTTTTAGCTGTGCTCATGTTCGACACGCATGAATCAAAGAGTACGTTGGCGTTGTGATGACCCATGGCGAGTTGATGGCCCAAAAAATTTCACGTCTACTGTTTACAGACCGAATCTATTGTTCTGGGTGGCTTAGTGGTTAGCACGTTCGACTCACACCTCCAGGGTCGGGGGTTCGATTCCCACTGTGGCCCTGTGTGTGCGGAGTTTGCATGTTCTCCCTGTGCTGCGGGGGTTTCCTCCGGGTACTCCGGTTTCCTCCCCCAGTCCAAAGACATGCATGGCATGATTGGCGTGTCCAAAGTGTCCGTAGTGTATGAATGGGTGTGTGAGTGTGTGTATGTGATTGTGCGATGGATTGGCACCCTGTCCAGGGTGTACCCCGCCTCGTGCCCGATGCTCCCTGGGATAGACTCCAGGTTTCCCCGTGACCCTGAAAAGGATTAAGCAGTATAGAAGATGGATGGATGGATCTATCGTTCTTCAATATGACCCGTAACCAGTAACTTGTCATTATGTGTGTTAGGAAAGCCTACTTAGCGATTTAGCAATTAAAACATCATCTTTAGGCAGACTGATCGTTTATACAGTACAGCCATGTTCATTAAACTGGCTCTTTATTTAGCTAAAGTGATCTCTGCAGGCAGAAACCACATTGCTTTAATGAAATATTTATTTTCTTAAATCAGAGGTGTCACACACAGCCTGTTCTAGGAAGAAACAAAGAACCAATTCTATTTAAAACCTGACGTTTTGTCGTTTTGGGCTGCCCGAATTCAGTCACATCGCCATCTGATGGGTTTCCCCAGACGCCCACACATTAATTCATTTATATTGATACACCACAAACAAATAACATTTTAGCTCCTTGCGTAATCCTTGTATGCAATTTAAAAGTGTCCATATCTATTCAGTATCTATTCACACACCATTTCCTTCATTTCTTACATCAGTAATCTTGTTTGTACGGAAGCCCTAAGCGGCCATGCGTTGTTCTTTTTTTTTTTTCTTCTTCTTCTTCTTCTTGTTTTCTAGTGATCACGACTTAATTTTTCCTGTGTACTCGACATAACATTGTTTTTACTGTTCTTGAAGGCTTAGCGCAAATCCTCAGCACCATGGATGAACAAATTTGTTTTTACTTTGACCAGGGACTCCCTCAAACTCAAACATCTCGATGTCTGTCAGTGATTAGTGTCCGACATTTCAGAAGTGGGCGTCCTTCTTTCTTAATGCGGAGATAAAGTCCATCTCTAAAGCGGGTAACTATTACCTTTGTGATGGCGATGGCGAAGACACCAACGTGCATGCGACACCAGTTCCGTTCACAAGATGTGAGATTTTCTCCTGATAAAATTAAATCGTGAGAAGACGGCTTTTTTCTTAGGTGGAGATCACAAGAACATTAAGTTGAGATCACGAGAAAACAAAAAATAAAAAAAAATTAAAATAATGATACATGGCCGCTTAGGACTTCCGTATATTTGAATGAAGAAGAAAAAAACATTTCTCGGTAATGGACCGAACTCTAATGTGTTTTAGCTCATAACCTCAAAGAGGGCTTTAATCGTTCTTAGTGTACTTTACTTTTCTCTAAACCCCTCAAGATAGTGCACACACTCGCTAATTCCTATTGCTTCTCCACATCTTTTCCACCTCAGCTCTCTATCCTTTAATACTGTATGAATCTGATTATACACTCTCAAAAATAAAGATACCAAACTACTTTTCATCATCGCTGATTTGGTGGTTCCACCAAGGTTGCATCTATTGTACCTTTAGTATGTATCTTTTATCTACAAATGCGAATATCATAGACCTTGAAAATAATGCACGGTACGTAATTGGACCTTAACGCCCGCTAATGCATCTTTAAAAGTTTTAAAGCTCATTAAAGGTGCACCACATGCAATGTATACACTAAAGGTGCAAATAGTGTGTCCCCTTGATTGCACCACCCCAGCAAGTTTTCAAGAGTGTAAGGGTCTTAATATATTACGTATCATGAATCGGAGATCATGATAGAAAATTATGATACTAAAGTAACAAGATATTATTCCTTCACTTCGAGTCTCTCCTGTGAGGTTTCGTTTGAAATTCTTGAGATTCAGTGTCAAATCACCATGATCACCATGATCATGGTGTCCACACACACACACACGCACACACACAAATCCATCCACTCATACTTATATACTATATCTGTGTCATAGTCATATAATAAATTTATTATATTTATAGCTATATTCAGAAGTTTGGGGAGTGTTTGGATTTATAAATATTTTGGCGTGCATTATGTTGTTTAACATAGTAAGAATGTGATTTGTAGGAATCGTGCTGTTCTCCAGACCTCAGAAGAAAAAAAAAGCCTTCATTTCATGAAAATATCATAACCATGTAATGTCCAGGAATTCATTTTCTGCTGATTTTTATTTTGTATCTCTTTCTTTCTTTTGTTTTGCTGCAGCCATATGCATGAATGCAATCCATGTGTTCAGATATCATATCATAGAGTGATATCATTCACCTTCATATTAATCTGCAAAGCAATTATCCAGAGCGCAATTCACTACTGTCGTTTTTATTTTTGTCCAGCACCGTGTTACCGTTCGACCTCAGCTGGCAACCGTCAGCCCGACTGTGAAATGCAAGTTACGCATTGTTGCATTTGTTATTCTTAAATTTACTTGAGACATTTTTACTCATGCATTTTTGTATCATTGCCGTTGTTAATTTTGTCTTAATTTTACACACGTTGATGGGTTTGAATGACTATAGTCTATAAACCCTAATGTATTTTTAAAATATTACGTTCCCAGATATTTGAACTTGATTTGTATTTATTCCTGTTTTACTCAATTGCATCTTTTATTAAGCTGACTAAGATGTCTACATGAGTTCTGCTGTACAATAAGCTGTCATCAATATATGATGCCATTAAAAGAAAATTATCTGCCATAATCTAGCTCATTTTTACTTCAAGTGTGTCTGTGTGTGTGTTAAAAGGAAAGCTGGATAAAAAGCACTGTATGAGGTTGTGTCGCAACATTGTGTTTTTTTTTCTGAGAATCTCTTGCTGATATAAAACAATAGTGATTCTGTTACAGGCAGAAACAAAAAAAAACATGAATTGGTATTTTTATTTATATATATATATATATATATATATATATATATATATTTGTGTGTGTATACATATATATGTATAATATTTGTGTATATATATTTGTGTGTATATATATATATATATATATATATTAGGGCTGCAACTAACGATTATTTTCATAATTGGTTAGTTGGCCGATTATTTATTTATTTATTTATTTTCCGATCGATCGATTAATCGGATGGCGACCTTTGTTTGTTTGTTTAAAATAAAATCCACAAACTGAGTGTTACAAATAAAAAATCGGACTAAAACTTTACACAACTGTTTTTCCCAAACAGAAAAGAACCCAAATACGCACACACCAGAATATATATTATTAATTTAGGACTGTAGTTTAATACGGTGCTTTTTGTGAATCCATAAAAAACTAATGCATAATATAAATATAAACTAAATAAGTTATATATATATATATATATATATATATATATATATATATATATATATATATATATATATATATATATATATATTTTATGGATGCACAAAATGCACCGAATTAAAGTACAGTCCTAAATATTAATAATAAAAACTCCCTTTCACTGCAGCTTGTGGTTTCTGTTACTCACTGCCTTTAGGAATATTATTTTCCTTGTGTTTACTTTTGATCATAGTGTTTTAATTAGACATTACAGATCTTACTCATGCTCCTACACCGCGCGTGATTAGCAACGCGGCCTCGTTACTAATACATCACTTCCGTTATAATAAACGACAGAATTTAAGCACTGCAAGCGCGCAAATACAGCATATAATGACAATAAACTTGAATTAAACTAAACATTTTAAGCAACTCGCGACCGCATCACTGTCATACTCGTGCTACACAAACTCCGCTTTGTAAAGTTTGATCTTCTCCGCGGTGTTTAATATAAAAGGCCTTGGAGGTCACACACTTTCTTCCTCAGTCACGTGACGATTTCACCTCCGTCTGTTGGTGACTGAGGTCATGTTGGGAATAAAAGGTAACACTGAGAGAAACAGTAAACTGAAGAAAGTGAGTGTCGGGGACTGGGTATTAGGCTAAAGCTAGCGGCATCGCATTACGTCCGTGTGACGTCATGCGCCGTCGACTAGGAAGTGGATTATACTTCCGGGTAGTAAAAAAAAATGCTAGTGTTATATTTGAGATGATATTGCCTTTTCTAAAATCCACACATTAGACAGTAGTGCAGAGTGCATAGTGTACGTGTACAGTACGTCATTTGGGACACAACTTTAGTATTTACTCTCCGAAGCGTGTTTTCTGAACAGAAGTAACGTAATGAGTAAATCTCCCCCGTGCCGCGCACAGACCAACTAATCCATGATGAGATTCATTGACAACGATTTTCATAATCGATTATTATCGATTAGTTGTTGCAGCTACATATATATATATATATATATATATATATATATATATATATATATATATATATATATATATATATATATAATGTGTGTGTGTGTGTGCAGGTGCAGCTCAAAAAAAATTATATTGTGCAAAATTCATTTTTTCCATAGTTTAATTCAAAAAGTGGAACTTTCATATATTCTAGTTTTATTACACAAAGTGTAATTTTTTTTAGACTTTTTTTTGTTTTGTTTTAATCTTGATTATTAAGGCTTACAGCTCATGGAAATCAAAAATCCAGTCTCTCAAAATATTAGAATAAAGAATTTATAATACAGAGATGTCGACCTGAGAAGAGCTCTAATCAGATAATTCACTCAAAACACCTGCAAAGGTTTCCTGAGCCTTTAATCTCTCAGTCTGGTTCTCGGTGGTTCAACCACAATCATGGGGAAGATGAAAGCAAATGTTGCATTTCATTTGGAAATCAAGGTTCCAGAGTCTGGAGGAAGAGTGGAGAGGTACAGAATTCAAGTTGCTTGAAGTCCAGTGTGAAGTTTCCACAGTCAGTGATGAGTTAGTCTGCCGTCATGTCATCTGCTGCTGTTGATCCACTGTGTTTTCTCAAGTCGAGAGTCGATGCAATTCATAACAAATAGTTTTAGATTTTCAAACAAAAACACCAAAAAACAAAGGCAACCTGAGTAAACACACAATACACTTTTTATTTTTTTATTTGAACAAAAAAAAAGTCATTCAACACTTATCACCCATGTAAAAAAAAAAAAACTAATTGCCCCCTTAAACTTAAAATCTGCCACATTTAACTTGTAATCTGCCACCTTTACCAGCAAGAACTGCAACAAGACACTTCTGATAACTGGAGAGCTGTCTCTCACAGCATTGTGGTGGAATTTTGGACCACTCTTCTTTGCCGAACTGCTTTAGTTCAGCCACACTGGATGGTTTTGAGCATGAACAGTCCATTTAAGGTCCTGCCACAACATCTCAATTGGTTAAAGTCAGGACTTTGACTAGGCCACTCCCAAAACTTTAATTTAGCTTTTTTTGAGCCGTTCAGAGGTGGACTTACTCCTATCATTTGGATCATTGTCTTGCTGCATAATCCAATTGCGCCTGAGTTTCAGCTTACAAAGACTGGACATCCTCCTTTAGGATTTTCTGGTACAGTGCAGAATTCCAGTTTTCCCTCAATTATTGTAAGTTGCCCAGTGCCCTGAAGCAACAAAGCATCCCTACACCATCACATTTCCACCACCATGCTTAACTGTAGGTATGAGGTTCTTTTTGTGGAATTCTGTATTTGGTTGTAACAGTTCCACTTTCGACTCATCAGTCCACCAAACATTCTCCCAAAAGGTTTGAGGATCATCAGGGTGTGTTCTGGCAAAATTCAGATGAGCCTTAATGTTCTTCTGGTTTAGCAGTGATTTTCGCCTCACCACAGTTCCATTGATGCCATTTTTTCCCAGTGTCTTTCTGATACTGGAGTCATGAACAGTGACCTTTATTGATGCAAGAGAGGCCTGTAGATCCCTTTGATGTTGTCCTTGGGTCTTTTGTGACTTGCTGGCGAGTCATTGCTGTGCTCTTGGTGGAATATTGGAAGGTCCGTCACTTCTGGGAAGGTTCACTACTGTGCCGGGTTTTTTCCATTTGAAGATAATGGCTCTCACTGTGGTTCTTTAGAGTCCCAGACCCTTTGAAATAGCTTTGTAGCCCTTCTCAGACTGATGTATTTCAATCACCTTCTTCCTCATCGTGTGTTACTGGGTAAGACCTTTTAACCAACTTCATGCTGTTGAAAAAGTTCTATTTAAGTGTCGATTAGATTGAACAGGGCTGGCAGTAATCAGACCTGGTTGCATCTAGTCCAGTTGAACCCCATTATGCAGTTTCATAGATTTGCGGAATTAGTAACTACAGGGGAAAATACATTTTCACACAGGCCCAGTTGATATTGGATAACTTTTTTAGCTTTAATAAATAACATAATTTAAAAACTGTTTGGGGTTTACTCAAGTTGCCTTTGTTTTATCATAGATTTTGTTTTGATTTCTGTAACAAGAGATATACACAAAAAAAAAATAGGACTGTATCTGCAGAATATTGGTGTGCAAATTTCTGATGTTTAATTGCAATGTATATTTATATGATTACAACTTTTTACAAACATTTATACCACATGACTAGAATTCTCACTTCTAATTGGTCAGCACGTATTTATTAATTTTTTTTATAATAGCAGCTGTGACACAATTTCCAAATTGAAGGTTTATATTAATGTCATAAGTGCTATTACAGCAGGACGTAAATGCGCAAAATCAGTGTGGTTTCTTTTGGCTAGTTTAAGATTCATATTCAACGTCCATGGCAGCAAAACACAGGCAGGTAGAAATAAACAAGGATAATGTACAATCACATCCAAAACACAGGCCAGAGTCAAAACAAGAGTGAAAACCAGGCTTGGACTTAATGACACAGAGGCACAATGCGACTTAGCGAAGACTCCAGTGCACAAGAAGGTATACAAAGACAAAATAATCAAAGCTGGAACAAAGAAAAGGTGAGTACTAGAGCACTGGACAGGGGCAGGAACAAGACTCAAAATCAAAACAATGTGAAAACACTGCCTGGAACCATGCTGCATGCTGAAAGTGGGAGTTTGTGACACTATTGTAACAACTTAAATGAGGACTTGGTTGCAGTGCTCCACATAAATGAATAAAAACAGTGGTCTGCAGTTGCTGAACGCAGTGAGGACACGTTTATTTGAACATTTCTGGACGGAGTCTCTAGTGCCGACACTTTATAATAGATGGAGGTATCGCAATTTCTCTCCAACATGACAAGTTGTGTTTATTTATTTATTTATTATAATAAATGGCTATTATAAAATAAGTAATAAAAGGAACTTGTTTTGCAGACGTTCCACAACATTGAACGTAACTATAAAAGGATTATATACACTGTGATTCTTTAATAATTATAACCTCTGCCTCTTTTGGGGGTGCCCGTGTTCACCGTTGAATTTATTTTGTTATGGTTAATGGCTCATATTTGCTGGTTTTCATTAGTATTTTTTATTTTTTTTACCTAGCCTACACGGTTTAAATGTTGTCATTTTATTGTAGCAGTTGTATACAGTGTTTTACTATCAAAAAAAAGCTTTAGTTGTGCTGTCTGTTTTATCTCTGTACTAATGTTATTACCAGCAGCTAAACACAGACTCACGATACTCTACACACAGAAACCCAACAGACTTTTGACAATAAAATAAACATTTGTTTATGCTGACTGAAAATGTCCAATATGTCGATTTCCAATCTGCCGGTGGAATGGAATGCCAGTGTACTGCGAGAGAGGGTTCAAATAACACAACATACAATTTTACAGCTAGGATCTTTTAAGCTGTTCTTATTTTTAAGGATCAAAATGATTATGCATTTAGTCTTGTTTAGCTTCCTCACTTGACCCTACTGCTATAGTGCTCATATTAGTGTGCCAGCAATCATAAGATACAGCGCAAATGAACTTAAATTATTTGCATATTACCTTAATGCTTAAAACAAATAAAGTAGTGCACATAAATATGCCGCAAATGCCTTTTACAGGATTAAAAGAATGGTAACTTAAACAGCAAATGAGAATCATAAAGCTTTCTTTAAAAAAAATAATAAAAAAAATATTGATGTGTTATGTGAGGATTTGCTAGTCCTGAACTGCAAGTAGTTCTGTGTTAATGTCTGTACCTGTGAGTGCCAGCAGAGGTCTCCATTGTGCTGCATTTGAAACTTCATCAACTACATGAAACATTTCAAGAGCGGTTTACCTTTTAATAAAGCTGTTTGCCTTTCACAGTCTTACTAACAATCTCTCCCTCTCCCTCTCTCCTTCTGTCGAGCCACACATGATTTTATGGATATTCTAATTATCCAGATCCTTCATGCTGTCCAGACCTGCCTGATGCCTTCAGATGCCCTGCCTCTGGATGGAGCGCTCATCTACACCAATTCCACATGGACATTCTCACTGTGGTTGCTGGGACTACGGTTGCTACTTTGGCCCTGGGACTGCAATCACCACATGCAGTTTTGCACTCGGGTCTCCTTTGAACAGTGGACTAGTTCAACAAACAGACTTCATATAAAACCATAATGAACTTTCCTTTACTTTTACACTATCAGTTGTTACCCAGATGAGGACGGGTTCCCTTCTGAGTCTGGTTCCTCTCAAGGTTTCTTCCTCTTAACATCTTAGGGAGTTTTTCCTCGCCACCGTCGCCACCAGCTCGCTCAATTGGGATAAATTCACACATTTAAAATCTGTATCCAGTGTTTATATATTTCTGTAAAGCTGCTTTGAGACAATGACCATTGTAAAAAGCACTATACAAATAAAATAAAATTGAATTGAATAATCCCTCAAAAACTCCTTGCTGGTTTATCCTGCAGGTATCCCCATCACCATCTTAAAGGTTATTGCATTACTGTATTGGGGTTTGGCAAGGGCAGTCACTGAGAGTACATTTTCAGTTCTTGATTACTTAAAATTCAGTGTATTTGTAAAAAAAAAAAAAAAAAAAGCAGAGATGAGGGGAGATGAATGATCAGCAGACTTCATTAGGCTGTATCACATTCTGACATGGGAATCTACACCCATCACCCATAACATTAAAACCACCTGCCTAATATTGTGTAGGTCCCCCTTGTGCCACTAAAACAACTCTGACCCATCAAGGCATGGACTCCACAGGACCTCTGGAGGTGTGCTGTGGTATCTGGCACCAAGATGTTAGCAGCAGATCCTGTAAGTCCTGTAAATTGCGAGGTGGGGTCTCCATGGATCCTCCATGGATGCTCAATCAGATTGAGATCAGAGTTCAAGTCAAAACCTTGAACTCTTCGTCATGTTCCTCAAACCATTCCTGAACAATTTTTGCAGCGTGACAGGGCACATTATCCTGTCATTTGGAAACACTGTTGCCATGAAAGGGTGTGCTTGGTCTGCAACGATGTTTACATATGTGGAACGTGGAAAGTAATATCCACATGAATGCCAGGACCCAATGTTTCCCAGCAGAACACTGCCCAGAGCATCACACTTCCTCCGCTGGCTTGCCTTCTTCCCATAGTGCATCCTGGTGCCATCTCTTCCCCAGGAAAGTAACACACACGCACCCAGCCATCCACATGATGTAAAAGAAAATGTGATTCATCAGACCAAGCCATTTTCTTCCATTGCTCCATGGTCCAGTATTGATGCTCACATCAATTGTAGGCTCTTTCAGCAGTGGACAGGGGTCAGCATGGGCACTCTGTCCGGTCTATGGCTACACAGCCCCCTAAGCAGCAGGCTGCGATGCACTGTGTGTTCTGACATCTTTCTATCATAGCCAGCATTAATTCTTTCAGCAGTTTGTGCTACAGTAGCTCTTCTGTGGGCTCAGACCAGATGGTCTAGCCTTCACTCCCCATGCACATCAATAAGCCTTGGGCACCCATGAACCTGTCTCTGGTTCACTCGTCATTTTTTCTTTGAAAGAGTTTTGGTAGGAACTAACTACTACATACCAGGAACACCCCACAAGACCGGTAATTTTGGAGACGCTCTGACCCAGTCATTTAGCCATCACAATTTGCCCTTGTCAAAGTCACACACATACTTACGCTTGCCCATTTTTCTGGCTTCCAACACATCAACCTACTGAGTGTTCACTTGCTGCCTAATATATCCCTCCACTTGACAAGTGTCATTGAAATGAGAAAATCAATGTTATTCACTTCACCTGTCAGTGGTTTTAATGTTATGGCTGATCGTTGTATGTGTGTTCAGTTCTCAGGAATAAAGAATGCTTGATGTTGTCAAATGTTCTTACCCAAAATCTTAAATGATCAACTTCATGTTGAAAGTTAATTGGCATGCACAAAGCGACACCTGCAAAAGTTTGTCTCTACGTGTTAACCTAGCTACCTGGCCCCTTTGTCCAAGAGGGATCTTACTTCCTGTGCTAACGTCAAGCTCTGGTCTGTGCTGACTACTGTGGTGAGCACACCTCTGAACCGGGAGGGGTCAAGCTCTGAACTAGACCCTGTAACCCATTTCTGCAGTAGACAGTACCCATGGAGACAAATTTGGCAGTAGTTTCCACGCTGCCAGACGGTCTTTTAGTGACGTTAACTATTCCACATTCTATTGGAGGGAAAGCATCAAATTTTTGTTGCCCTGTGACAGCTCGCTGACCAGAGAACACTGAAAACTTGGGACAGCCTTGGCTAGGGGAGGCCCTACAGTAGCACTGGGGGCTAACTGCCCTAACAACCTCATGCCCCATGATACGTCCCTCCACAGCCCCTCAGGACCGCTCCTCTTTGTCTACTTGGCATTTATGACCATTCTCAGATCAGGCCTAGTAGCAGGGACTGAGGCTGCCCGGTTCCCCTGGCTGTCTGCGGGGGGTTGGCGGGCTGCCGTACTCGCCTTCTGTGTCTCCCTCGCACTAGCGCTAGCCCGGTCTCCACTCGTGGATGCCCGGGTAAACTCGACACAACAGGGAAGGAACTGGTTGAATGCCGCCGTATGTCGAGCTCACTCAGCAGGTCTGCTTGGTAGGCCTGCAACACTGTCATTGTCTGCAGTGACCCACAAGCAAGACCCACTACTGCATAGGCCTTGCCCACCAATTCCACGGTGCCTTACATGGTTTGGATGGCAAAGTCAGCCCCCATAATTTACCTGCCGTTGATGGAGAGAGGTAGCTCGCAAGCGCCTCCTCCACCTTCAGCATAGCTAAATAGCCATGCCGTTCAATCCCCACAATGGCCGAATAATCCGACATCGTGGGGTTATAAATATGGCTTATGCATAGTTTTCCCCCAGAAGCCTGATATTTTGTCATGTACTTCTGGAAAAAAGGGGAGTTTTCTGCAGTTTGAGGGATTTACTTTCACTGGGGAGAATAAAGCTCATCCAGCCTTAGTAATCAATTCAAGCAGCTCTTTATATGCTGGTCTCAGTTTTTAGCACACCCGTCTGGCTCCTCAGTGTCAGAGAGGAGTTATTTTGTGTGTGTGGGGGGGGGGGGGGGTTTGCTTTCCATCGGAAGGAGGAGTCGTGACGCGAGCTCCAAAATCCAGCCGAGAGCATCTGAAATTATTTGATAATGGTATTTTGGAAACTTTGTTTATCATGCTAATTCGGAATAGTGACAACGGTCCTGGATCAACATTACATCAACATCAACATAGCAATGATGGTCCTGGATGAACATCAGCAAATGTACAACATATTGAGATGATTATGATGGTCCAGGGTCAGCATTTGTGAATACAGTATATCCCAAGTATATCAATGAATTCATTTATTTTGGATCAACCTTTTTCTTTGATGTTTTGAAAGACAATGGAGATTATTATTATCCTTGATTAATCCTTGATTACCCTATTCAAAAGGTTAGTAATAAATCATTCACTTTTGGAAATATACTGTGTCTGGACTCAAACCACATAAATCAGGGATGCAAAATCTGCTTAAAAATTATTGGTAAATTGTATTCATTTCTTAAGAAAGACTGTAAGGGGTGATCAAGCTAACTAAACTCAGCCATTATCTAATTAGCACAAACCTGTTCTATGTAATTGGCTACTAGCTATGGTAGGTCAACATTGTATTACATTATGCCATGTGAGTTGAATTTCAGAAATTTTTCATTTTATAAATACATATAAATAATACATTTTGGGTTATATAAAGAAATGCACAAAATAATTACCTCTTGTCAGTCAGGTAAAAAGGGAGGGAAAGACCAAATGGTTTTGAAGCAGTATTGTTTGTCACACACTGGTGACATCAGAGGGCTGTCACTGGTTGATGGAAATGTTGATCCAGGAACATGTCTTACTTGGCAAAAATCACCTCAACCGTAAATATGTGGAAGCACCCTGTCTTGCATTGAATGGAAAAGGTTAGCATCCATAAAAAGAATGAATAATGTTTCCAGTACAGTAATTTTGCTATTTATTTCATCTTACCATCTCTCAGCATATTATTATAGTCACCAAAGGTTACCTTGAACTGTTTGTTTTGTTTAGATGTGCTGAGTGAGGCGCCCTCTGCTGGAACCAAGAAGCTCAACATGTTCGAACTACATTGGACTGAACACATCATGGAGATAAATCTCAAAACTATTGTTTTAAAATCACAAGTTAACATAGTTTTACGGGTATGCATCAAACAAAAAATGAGTAACAGTGTGTCATTAGGCACTAGAGTGTGCATTCAACCATTATTGGCATCTTTAAAGCACTTACTGAGAGCACATACTGTATATCTTTGTCTGAGATTATTCTGAACAATTCCACCTAAAAGCCAAAACCATTAAGAAATGTTGTTAAAGACATTAAGTAAGGAAAGAAGGGAAAGCCGTTACAGGCCGGGGGTTAGAGTGGGAAAAGGCAGGAAAATGAAAAAGTGTGTACAAAGAAAAGAAAGAAAGAGAAAGAAAGAATGGAAGGTCTGTAAGAGCTGAGTACGAGAAAAAAGACAGGAAAATGAAAAAGAGTGAGTGTGCAAAGGAAAGAAAGAAAGAAAACATGTATAGGACTATAGGAAGTGAGCAAGAGTAAAATGGAGGAAAAAGAAAGAAAGAAAGAAAGAAAGAAAGGTCTGTAATAGCTGAGTAAGACAAAAAAGACAGGAAAATGAAAAAGAAGAAACAAAAAGAAACAAACAAAGATATATAGGAAGTGAGCAAGAGAACAATGAAGGAAAATGAAAGAAAGAAAGAAAGAAAGAAAGAAAGAAAGGTCTGTAGGAAGGAAGGAGGAGAAAAGGGAAAAAAGAAAGTGTGCAAATTAAAGAAAGACAGAAAAAGGTGAGTAAGAGAAAATTTGAGGGAAAACAAAAGATTAGAAAGAAAAAAGAAAGAAAGAAAGGTCTGTAAGAGAAAAAAGACAGGAAAATGAAAAAGAGAGTGTACAAAGGAAAGAAAGAAAGAAACAAAGGTATATAGGAAGTGAGCAAGAGAAAAATGGAGGAAAATGAACGAACGAAAGAAAGAAAGGTCTGTAGGAAGGAAGGAGGAGAAAAAGACAGGAAAAGGAAAAAAGAAAGTGTGCAAACTAAAGAAAGACAGAAAAACAAAGGTGAGTAAGAAAATTTGAGGAAAACAAAAGATTAGAACGAAAAAAAAAGAAAGAAGGAAAGAAAGAAAGGTCTGTGAGAAAAAAGACAGGAAAATGAAAGAGAGAGAGTGCAAAGGAAAAAAGAAAGAAACAAACAAATAAAAGGTATGTAGTAAGTGAGCAGGAGAAAAATGGAGGAAAATAAAAGAGTGTCAAGAAAGAAAGGTCTGTATGAAGGAAGGAGGAGAAAAAGACAGGAAAGAGTGCAAAGGAAAGAAAGAAAGTGCCTTCACGAAAAAGACTAAGAAGAGAAAAATAGTATGAGGAACGGGAGAACAAAGAGGTGAAATGAAAGGGGAAGAAAAGGTTAGCTAATCTCTTGAGCGTGGGGCCAGTTTACTTTTGTTTTTCTGACGTAACTGAACCCGGACTCGGCGATAGCGCGTGCGTCGAGTACACTGTCACGCGCACGCACGCGCACGCACGCACCCAGACCTGTCTGTCACTCAGTGTTGAGCGTCCGCGCGCGAGGCAGCACCAGCAGAAACAGCAGCAGGAGTAACATCAGTAGCATTTATTGGGAACGTGAAAGCGCAAAACCGGGCGAAACTGGAGCAGACCGCGAGAAACCCGCCTAACCTGCCGTGGGGCGCAGCGGCCGCGCAGCCGCCCGTGTGGACTGATGTGCTGGCGGAAATGTCACGGCACATCTACATCCGCAACAAGATCGGCGAGGGCATCCAGGCGCCCATATTCCAGGTGAAGCCCGTGAGCGCGCTGCACACGCCTCCTGTTCTCAAGCTCAAAAGTGCAGTTGAGTCGATTTAACTTATGCTCCAGCTTATTGCATTCCTCCAGTCTGCTTATCTAGGTTTGAGTTCATTTTATTTATTTATTCTTTATTCTAGCTGTAAATTAGGATTCACAGTGAATATCCTCATGTTGTATACACACAGATGAGTTAATTCACTATGCTCTCTTTATATTTCAAACTTTACTTAAAACTGTTCATGTTAACACAAGTTACCTTTTTTCCTACCATTTTGTGTAATATATATATATATATATATATATATATATATATATATATATATATATATATATATATATATATATATATATAATGTATGTATGTATGCGGTATTCCTTCAATGTTGAATTTACGCTTCATTTGCAGCCACCTGGACACAAACACACACGCACACAAATGCTGCTATGTTATTCGTTCAAAACTGTCTGTGTTTATTCGACACTGAGTGATTTTCCTGTGCCCACATACATTTTACAAAGGAATATTGGTGTTTGCTTTGTGCAGCCTCCACTTTAGCAACACCGAGATCGCTGACGATTACTGACCACAGGAGGAACATCCTATTTGGTGGCGTTAGTGAAATGAGCACAGTGACCCATTTTGACTTGGCCCTGTTTTAACAAAACTCGGAGAAGAATGATCAGCTGCTGTCTCGGCTCACGTTCCCTGATGACTCACGGAAATGGATCAAATGAGGACTTCCTAATTAACCTAGCCCACAGAGGATGCTATTCGTGGCCATGTTGCTTTAGGTGGAGGGAGGGTGGTCCGACTGGGAGGGATTCTGTGGTATAAAGTTAAACAGGAAATGTATTGAGTGTTCAGTGACAAATGGTGCCAACTGATACGTGTATGTCCATCCATCCATCTTCTGTACCGCTTATCCTTCCTTCAGGGTCACAGGGAAACCTGGAGCCTGTCCCAGGGAGGACACCCTGGACAGGGTGCCAGTCCATCGCAGGGCACAGTCACATACACACTCACACACCCATTCATACACTACGGACACTTTGGACATGCCAATCAGACTACCATGCATGTCTTTAGACTGGGGGAGGAAACCGGAGTACCCGGAGGAAACCCCCGCAGCACGGGGAGAACATGCAAACTCCGCACACACAGGGCCACGGTGGGAACCAAAACCCCCGACCCTGGAGGTGTGAGGCGAACGTGCTAACCACTAAGCCACCGTGCGCCCTGATACGTGTATGTGTTTTTATTAAATCACGTATCACACAAGGTAACAGGTTGTTTAATGTCAGAACTTAAATATTTCAAGAGCTCTGTTGAGTTGGTTTTTTGTTTGCGTCCTTGCTTTTTTATGAATGAATGAATGATTGAATGTCACTGATTCGGTGTTAATACGTGAAATGATTCTGGTGGTCCATGGAGGGCCCAAGGCTTAGAGATTGGCACGTTTGCCTCAACCTCCGGGGTTGGGGATTCAAATCCCGCCTCTGTCCCTGTGTGTGCAGAGTTTGCACATTCTTCCTGTGCTTCAGGGGTTTCCTCCAGGTACTCCGAGTCCCAGATATGCACTGTAGGCTGATTGGCATTTCCAGATTGTCCATAGTATGTGAATGTGTGTGCGATTCTGCCCTGTGATGGGTTGGCACCCCGTCCAGGGTGTCCCCCGCCTTGTGCCCCGAGTTCCCTGGGATAGGCTCCAGGCTCCCCGTGACCATGTGCAGGATAAGCGGTACAGAAAACTAATTGATAGATGGATTCCGGTGGTCCAGAATGGCTGCTCCAGTTTGCAGTGAGGTTTTGGTCATGTTTATCGTTTACTGTAAACAAATAACACATCGCTGACATCACAGAGACTGTACGTGTAACTTGGTGCAGTTTAAGGTGTACAGTTTGTAGTGTGGGCGTGAATTTAAAGATACAGTCTCGGTGGTACTTACATCCATAACCTGTATCTACAATAGCCAAAATATACATTAATGCAATACTAAATAGCAAACATTTGACACAATGGAAAATCAAATACAACTTTTTTTCCCCCCCTCCAAACTATTCATTGAAGGCTGTGTACTGCAACTGGAACACTGAGTTCAATCCCAAAATCCCAGAATTAACACACTGCCACTGCTGGGCTTTTGGCCCTGCTCAGCTCTAAGCTTGGATTGTATTTAGCCTCACTTGTAAGCTGCTTCAGTATGTACCAGATCAAGAAATGTAAATTTGAGAATGAAGTACAGGGGCTATTTTTTTTTCCTGTGCATTACTGAACCTTTATTATGATCATTTGTATAGATGTTCAGTGGCAATAGTTGCATTTATTTATTTTTTTTTGGCATATTGCTGTTTGCATAGAAACCGTTTGAAAATTGTAAAATTTTGGGAGAAATGGCATTTACACATTATGTGACTTTTTGCATTATTTTTGGTCATGTTTTTGTCATTTTGAAACACTTGAGTGATGTATGTTCAAGTGATTTTTTTTACTTTGTCAGTTTCCTGAATACATAAGCAATCATTTCAATATTTTCATTCATTCAGACATCTCATCTGTTCATCCTTTCTATATATAGAAATAAAGTTCTGTTGTTAAATCATGCTGAGTTGCTCTTTGCTGCCCTCACAGGTGAACAGAGGAACGTACTCGAGACGGAGTCGCCTTAAACGCTCCGATGGCAGCACCACCTCCACCAGCTTCATCCTCAGACAGGTGAGCTCATCTCCTTTCTTCATCAGCGAGCAGTCTACATGCTGATCTATTACAATAATTTATAGGTTGATTGTGGATGATGGATGCTGATAACATTTTTTGCTGCTGTGTTGCCTTTCTGATAAACTGAAAGTATTGTTATCAGAGTCAGAAATTGTTTATTCACCAGCTGGAATTTGACTTGGGGAAATTAGTACAAGAATATGTTGGCATGTCAACGCACCTCCACTGCATCTCATACAAACAACTTACAATTGTATATGGTAAAATGGTAAATGGCGCACTTATATAGCGCTTTACACTGTGTCTCATTCACCCATTCACACACTCACACACCAATGGTAGCAGAGCTGCCATGCAAGGCGCTAACTTGCCATCGGGAGCAACTTGGGGTTCAGTGTCTTGCCCAAGGACACTTCGGCATGTGGAGTCACGTGGGCCGGGAATCGAACCGCCAACCCTACGATTAGTGGACAACCCGCTCTACCACCTGAGCCACAACTGCCCCATATGAGTAGATGCCCTGTATATGAGTGTAATTTAACACATACAAATAACCAGAGGTCATAAAATACAGAAAATCTTTATTTAAGTAAAAGTGTGGTTACTCATCAAAATACATTCTCTGGAAAATGCTGAAGTGCAGTTTCAAATTCTTCTTTCAAGTGGAAGTAGAAAATTATTTATAAAAGTATTACATTTATTCGAAGTATGAAAGTAAACATACCAGAAATATTCACAAAAGAAAAAGACATCGGCCTCAAATCACACACTGATTTTAGTGACTCAGGCTAAATTACTGCCTCTTTCACCAAGGAACCAAGGAACATTGGAAAACATTGACATATTTACAAACAAACATTTGATCATCTTTGATACAGTGCCTATTAATAAAGTTGATATACTTGAACTAGGGCGCACGGTGGCTTAGTGGTTAGCACGTTCTCCTCAGCTCCAGGGTCGGGGGTTCGATTCCCACCGTGGCCCTGTGTGTGCGGAGTTTGCATGTTCTCCCCGTGCTGCGGGGGTTTCCTCCGGGTACTCCGGTTTCCTCCCACAGTCCAAAGACATGCATGGTAGGCTGATTGGCGAGTCCAAAGTGTCCGTAGTGTATGAATGGGTGTGTGAGTGTGTACGTGATTGTGCCCTGCGATGGATTGGCACCCTGTCCAGGGTGTACCCCGCCTTGTGCCCCATGCTCCCTGGGATAGGCTCCAGGTTCCCCCATGACCCTGGAAAGGATAAGCGGTATAGAAGATGGATGGATGGATGGATACTTGAACTAATCCACAAGGAAAAGTAGCTTTTTCAATCATTTATTTTACAGAAATATCAATAGATTTAAAAAAAAAAAAAAAAAAAAAAAGTAAGTACACCCTTGGCCTCACACAAGTTAGCAGAAATAACTTGTAGGCTTTGTGCATAATTGTCCACCAGTCTCTGACATTGGGTTGCTGGAATTTTTGACCACTCTTCCATGCAATATTCTTTCAGTTGCAAGATGTTTGAGGGTTTTCTTGCATGTATTATGTGGTCATAATCCCCATAAAACACAAAAGAGTTGGTTTGTATAACACATGGGGGGGGGGGGGGTTGGGGGGGATGGGTATGCATGGTTTTATTTTGCATTTCACTGCATTCTTTTAAATGTCTGAATGTTCACTTAGCTGTTAGACACTAGACTGGCTAGAAAGGCTTTTTATTATATTGCTGATACTTTTTTTAAAAAATTAGTTTTATTTTATTTTATTATTTTAGTAATTTATTGTCTTTTGTTATGTTATTAGTTTGTCCTGAATAATTGCTTGAGGACAGTGTTTTATAAGAAGTGATTAATGGCTTTTTATGTGATATTTATATAAACATTTAACTTCTGAAATCAAAGTGTTTACAACATTACCATGTTCTTTTACAAGTATATAGACTGTGTCAAAGTGATACGATATTAAACTTTTAAAATAATCTGTAGATTTGGGCCTCCATGCCCATATCTTATACCTTATATGATATGGGTGGAAGGCGGTGAGGCCCACATCAATATTTTTTTAGGGGGCCCAGAACTCCCTAGCTACAGTCCTGGGATTGGCCCTGCTAGACCATTCATACCAGACACTCCTGGCAAAAGTAAATAGTAGAAATTGGCTGACCTGTTTGGCTGACCTGTTTGATGTCTGGTTGTTAGTACACCAGTGGTTTCTTTATTTTTCAGGACATTCCAAATTGTTGTATTTGCTATGCTCGATGCTTGTGCAATGCCTTTGATTGATTTCCCCTCTTTTCTCACCTTCAAAATGGCTTGCTTTTCTCCCATAGACAGCTCTCTGGTCTTCATGTTGGTTTATCCTTTTTAACAACAGTTTTCACAGGTGAAACCCAGGGCTTAAAATAAGAATGGGGGACTGCTTTAAGTACTACAGTGCATCTCATCCTCATGGACTGGACCAGATTTGTCAGTTCTTGCTGTGAGATGTTACTCTACTCTTTCACCAAGACTTGCAAGTTCTCGATCACGTCTGGGGGGACACATGCTTACATGTAATTTTCCACTGCAAGGACAATCAGCTCTCTTTGCTGACTCCCTGTAGCACAGTCGTAAGCCTAGTTCACACTACACGGTTTTAAGCCCGATTTGCAAGTCGCCGACGCTCACCCATTGGCAGTCGATTGTTATGTGTGAACTCCTGAAAGACGCATCAAAGAGGCTCGCCGAGGCATCACCGACACCAGACAGATATTTGGCACGCTAAATATATGGAGCTGTCGGGCGACTCGACGTCCTGTGGTGTGAAAAGTGTCATCACTGGCAGTGATTGCGGCGACGAGCTACAGCCAATGAGAGAGCAAGGCACGGGGTGAGGTCTCCGTGAGGAACGGAAACCCGTGAAACCTATGGCAGAAGCATAAGGGGGAGAAGTTGTGCAACTTTTAAATTTTTTTTACTCACCTCCAACTCTCTGTGTAGCACACACAGTCCCTGCTGCCAGCGTGTGTTAATCCATTCTTTCATCCACTTTCTTTGTCTTTTCCTTTTTGGGGTTTCTTCAGCACAAATCATTGCACAAACAGCTCACAACGCTCGTTTCTGTCCTACGTCCATCTTCAAATAAACAACTCCTGTTTCGCGCGTGGTTTTCGCGTCATATACCCGTGTCACTTCTCGCGTGTGTTTTTGTGACAAAACGTAGTTCGGACATCAGATCGAGTCATCGGGTGACAGAGTCGTTGTCAGATCATCTAGTGTGAACACCACAACGACTTCAAGACTTCCGATTACAAAACAGCAAGTCGTGTAGTGTGAACAGCACGGCGATCTGCCAACGCACAAAGTCGTGTAGTGTGAACTAGCCTTTAGGCATCTTACATTACAGGCATTACAGTTTATTACTCTGGCCACATCTGCAGTCCTCATGCCTCCCTGCAGCAGGCCTATGGCATGCTCACGCAGGTGATCAAGCACCCTAGGCATCATTCTTCTGGTGTTTTTCAGAGTCAGTGGAAAGGTCTCGTTAGTGTCCTCAGTTATTGTAACGGTGATGTTAATTAACTACCACCTGTAAACTGTTAGTGTCTTAAGGACTGTTCCACAGGTGCATGTGCAATAATTGTTTATAGTTCATTGAACAAGCATGAAAAACATTGTTTAAACCCTTTCCAATTAAAGATCTGTAAAGCTTATTTCGATTTTTGACCACTCTTCCATGCAATATTCTTTCAGTTTCAAGATGTTTGAGGGTTTTCGTGCATATACTGGCCGTTTCACATCCCCCCACAACATTTGAACGGGATTCAAATCCAAGCTTTGACTAGGCTATTCCATAACCCTTTCGATTCAGCTTCAACTTTTGGACAGATGGCCTCCCATTATCTTCAAGCACTCTGTGACATGATGCAGAATTCATAGTTGAATGAATACAAGCTGTCCAGTCCTTGAGGCAGTGAAGCAACCCCAAACCATAACATTTCCACCACCGTGCTTCATAGTTGGTATGAGGTGCTTTTCCTATAATGCTGTCTTTGGTCTGCGCCAAAAATGTCTACTGTTATTGTTGCCAAACAACTCTTATCTTTGATTCATTTGTCCCGAGCACATTATTCCAAAAGGGCTGGTCTATATGCTCATTGGCAAACTGTAGTCTTGCAAAGGCTTTTTCCTTGCACGCCTCACATGCAAGTCAAATTTGTGCAGTCTCTTTCTGATTGTAAAAACATACACTTTGACACCAAAAGTTGCCAGATTGGTAGATCCTGTGATGAAATCTGATGGTTCTTGGAGTCTTCTTTTTGCATTAGATGGTCTGCTCTTGGGCTGAATCTGCTGGGACGGCCAGTCCTGCATAAATTGGCAGCCGTTTGAAATCTGCGCCACTTGTTGATTGTTTTCCTTAAGGTGGAATTTTTAAATCCCTTTCCAGACTCATAGGCATCCACATGATGACACCACACACCTCAATGTCAAAGGGAACACCAGACAGTAGATATAAGATGGGTATAAATAAGACCGGTTCCACTTGCACTCCCTAAGCAGGTTCTGATCACTGGCACCCAATCTTGAACACCTGGTTCAAATTATATGGATTTGACGGTGTGATAAATGTAAGGGTGTACATGTGACTGATCTGGGTTTTTTTTTTTGTGAATTTAAATTGTGAAAATTACTACAAAATGTAAATTTTACGTGTCATTTGATAGAGTGTAACAGGTTTTTTAATAGGCACTTTCAAAGAGGACCAAATGTTTGCTTCTCCAAATATGTCAAACAAAAACAACAATTTCCATGGAGTGTACTTGTTTTTTCATCTGACTGTGTATATATAGTCCACAATTATGAATATACCAACATCATATATGCTTTATTTACATAAATGTTGAAATTTTTTTCAGAAGGGAATTTACTTGAATGTCTGCTTACTATTTTTATACTCTTACTAATACGATGAACAAGTAAGAGGAACAAATGAACAAATTGTGCTCAAATTGTCTGAACACTTATCACAGGTGATCTAGTGACAATATTCTCATTGATGTTTTTTTTTTTTTTTTTTTTTGTGCAAATCTAATTATAGAGCAAGCCTTCCTATTCATCAAGGATAGCCCAGGTAGTGTTGTCAGATTCAATCTGAGGTCAGTGCAGTGTAACAGTGTGGACTACACAGCGCAAATGAGGCTTATTACTGTACATTGAACCCCCATCAGAAAACATCTACCGCTTCACAGCCAAGGAGAATAT